>NC_060143.1:241089529-241392560 GCF_021461385.2 Schistocerca piceifrons
ATGAAGGGGTACATTGCTTTACCCATACTTCCGTCGAATCAGGAGGTTCTGTCTTCTGTTGTCTCTCCCACATCTTGTTTAATTTAGAGATTCTGCACACAGTGGCACTTACGTGCGTCGTGTGCTCCAAAAGCTTTCGTGCGTACTTGTAGAGGTACCGAAATATGTGGTCAGCTGTCTCACTTGCACAATACAATCTGTTGGTAAAAAGTTTCGTACGGCAAGAATGGACTATCAAGTTTCGAGCAACAGGACAAAGAGCCAGTTCTCTATAACCTCTACTTACATAATTAAGCTGAAAATGTGCTTGCAAATAATAATCAAACCACTACTTCATCAGGGAGTGTATACAAAAGGTTGACAAAAGTATTATTAGCAGTTCATAGTCTAAACGTGAATAAAAAATAACAACACAAAAATTTATCCAAGAGAAGGAAAAAGTAATTTTAATTTTCTATTAAAATCTATAGTACAGTCCAGGAGTCACCTATCTACGTCCTGTGAACTGGATCCGTCACGCGGTACTACATCATCAGGCTCGCTGACGGTACTTCAATTTTCCTGATAAAACGTACTGCACACTAGACGCTGTGATGTAATTCAAATTGAAATATTACGTTCAGAATACACTGGAGATCTTTAAAGGTGTGGAGGAATCCAAGCTGCAATATACCTCAAATGTACTAGGTTCATATTTAAATTATTCTACATGATTTTGTTGTTTATTGTATGCTTACTTGTTTCGTGTAATCTCAACATTTTAATTAGGTTTATAATTTAATGTATTTTTTTATTTTCATACCCTGTTTACTTCATCGTTCATTATGGCTACTAAGAAAAGGAAAATGGACTCTAGGTGTAGTTCTCAGTGGAAAATTGGAAGTGAATTTCTTCTTCGTGGAAACAAAGGACCGGAGAACAACTTACGTAATACTCAGCGAAAATGTTGCCGTTGCGAAGCAGTAAAATATTCTGCGTCACTACGAAACAAAATATCTTATCACCACATTAAAAGGTTTGTGGGAAGTTACACTCTGAGAAATATGAGTCCATGAAGAGTTATTTATATATTCAAAGAAAGCCCTTTACGAAAAAGTTTGCTGTAAATGAATTTGTCATTCGTACAAGTTTGAAAATAGTGTAGATGATGGCAGAACGAGGAAAATCTTTTACAGAAGGCAACTTCGTCAAAGAGTGTATGATGGAAGTTGCATAGACCTTGATGATGCTCAACCTGAACTAGAGTTGGAGCTCATTGATTCGAAAGCAAATGGATTGTTGAGAAAAGAGCAGAGAGAAGTATAACTTTGAATTTTACGGCCGTTTACCTGATACCGAGTTTCCGAAACTGCTCTGTTATAGCGTTACTGTTTGGAACGGCTTGTATCTGTGACCAAACATTTTCATGAATGATGCATATGAAGCGAGTACATAAAATGAGACTGACAAATAAATATTTGAAAGGGCTTTCTTCTTGATGAGCTGCGGCAATACTAAAGGAAACGTTGATGATCTCTTGAAACTCACAAGCCAGTTTCAGAAAACTAAAATTTTTTACTGCTTCATTTGTGAGACTCACATTAGGTCTGATGTAGCTATGCTTTTTCCAACGTTGGATTCTTTGATAACTTTTTTTCATGAAGAAATATGTCGGTTGGCCTTGTTTATTGTGCACTGTATGCCTCTCACTCATGATTAATACGGAATGCTGAACTTAGTTTTTCGTCTTTTTCCCCAGAGCTTTATTTCTGGCTTGTAATGTTGCAACAGAATTCTGATGCGCCTCGCACTCGTCATTCTTGCAGTTATCCGGCATGCTGTGAAATGCACTTGGTGAACTCTAGTGTAGATTTTCCGTAAGAGATCTGTAACCTCTTCGTAAAATATCTGTGGCGAAATAGTGGCTTCATATCCGTTTACAACCATTATTTACCAGCTCGATCATATAAACCGTTTGCTTGTAGAATTAGAACTGTGATGTCGGTAACCTTAATATTTAAGCTAACTGCAGGAAAACTGATAGTGGATCCTAGTAATTTGAAACTAGTCGCCAATAATTTGTAATACGAAAGCGAGAGTGTATGCTACATACTATATTCTCAGCAATTACGATTGTTATGGTCCATCATGGCAAATACAGGGTGTTCAACTACTATGGTTACAAACAACAGGAGCGAGCAGAAGTTAACAACAAGTTCAAATGACCCATGTCCGGTAAGCAATAGTTTCCTCCGAACGACACGTTACGCCTGAGAACATCAACACCACATAACATAGTGTAGTAGGATCCAGACAGCAGATTTACACTTGAGCACAGACACGTTACAAGAATTGTTCCAGACGGGCACAGTTTAAGTGAAGTGAGGCTTCAGCGTGTCTCCTCGTTGACAGTTGTACGTGGTCGAAAATCCTAGGTGTGTTCTGAATAAATCGACAACCATCCACAATCCATTCCCAGAGCCCTTCGACACGATCAACAGGACTTGAATACACGAAAGCTTCTACGTATTGTCACACAAAAAATCCATGGGATTCAAGTCTCAGGATCTAACAGTCCATAGCATTGGTGAGCCACAACCAATACACTTGCTGTCGATAAACCATGTGTTAGTACTTAGTTATCCAGAATGATGATGAAATGAAATTAGGGCAGTTTATTATTTCATAATTTACACCTCACTTAATGTGTTTCGAAATAACCGTAACCTTACCCATGCACGATGTTGTAACATTGTTATGACTACACCTGTGAGTTTTTCGAACACGTGAAATCATAGGTTTCTGGACCTGTGTTCACTAGGATTATTTGCTTGTTTCGCTGTCCACTACTCGCCCCTTCGTTTATACCTACAAAAGTGGAACGTCCTGAACAAAGCTACCATCATCACGGGCCTGGATATCTATGACGGCGCATCGGCAGCTGCTTGAGACATTTGTTGCTGTTTATTTCTGTCTTTAAGTGAAACAACCGCAGGGTATTCTATATTCTTCCACGTGCCCGTTTACTTAGCTTAATTTAGTTTCTTTGTGGTTTCGAGGGACCGTAATCGCAAGATCTCGGCATGATTTGAAATGTCACGGTATGTTTACAATTAAGAAATATTTTCTCCAAGAAAACAGTGCAACATCCTGTCAGTTTGCGTAACTTGAGTAATTTTTTTACCTTAATCAACAACAAACGTTGGATAAACGTAACCAAACTACATGTCATACTGCCTGCTGAGAAATATCGCCTACATACGATAAAGAGGTGTCAAGCGGAAATGATTTCAACTTGTTTTTAGAATTATCTTTATCTGGCGGCACCTGTAACTCACAAGTGAGCTTCTCGAATAACGTTACTGTTGTCAGTTCTTACAGAAAATTTGGTGGTGTAAACCGGATATTATTTGAACAAGACGATCCTATGCAATGATACATTTGCGTCTATGGACGATATTATGCATGACAAGTGATCCATTTGATATCAGTAAATGGGAAAATATAACATAAGCTAATTTTCTAATGCTTCTATAAACAAAATAAGCAATTAGACGGCGAGAAAATGTTGCTTAACTGATGTAATTGAGGAAGTCTTTTTTATTTGATTTCTATTTCCAGTTGTCATCAGCATGCATACCCAGGAATTTTGAACATACAGCATCACATTTTTCCTTTCTGCTGTGCTGTACTGGCACTGATGACAGTCTATCATGCTTTGTAAGTAGTTGAACGAACTGTATTTTCTTCCAGATCATAAATAGAAAACCCAATAATAACATTCTTGAAAATTTCATTTGTTGCCACTTCTATTGTTTCACCTCTATTGTGCTTCACTATTATACTTGAATCATCAGCAAACATTTCTATTTCTGCTGTACCAGGGTAAAAAAGATGCTCGTTTATACATATAGTGAGAACAGAATGGGCCCCAAAATTTAACCCTGGGGGACGCCAGAAAAATTAGGTCCTTCTGAGAAGAATACTTTTCGTAAGAGCTGCCTAAGCTACCTCACCTGACACGTGACGAGATGATACTCAGCACATACTGTCTCGTAGATTGATGTATGACTTCTTAGCCCTTCACCTATTTCTTCTGCCCTCTGTCACCGCTTCTCTCTTTGCTTCACAGACATTTGCATGGAAACAAGAAAGCGGAGAGGCTGACAGAGCATGCAGCGTAATGCGTCGACCCTGTCTGTGACGCCGGGCGTCACATTCATAACCAGCCAGATCAGTGTCGCCACGGCAGCGTGGACGCCTTCCCTGGTCCGCGGAGCATCATCAGCGTCGCAGCGGCAGCTGATTGAGTGCCGGAGACGCCTGGCATCCATCACTGTCCGCAAGGGGCGTCGTTTACCATTTCCCCTGACCACTGGGCGCTCGGTCTAACGCTCGTGTATTCAATAACTTCTCTCTGTCTTCCTGCCACCCAAGAGGTGGACCGTCGGACAGTAAATTACTATGACACAGCTAAGCTCTTATAGTATTGTCAGTTAGGAAAATTCCGGGATCGTTTAAGAACATAAATCGTGGGAGATTGTTATATTCCATTACGCTTCGCCCAATCAATGTGTCACGATCTGAGCCATTCAACAGTTTCTGCGTTCCTAAATCTATTAAAGTGTGAAATGTTACAGAATTCGCTACTGCAGGAGACCACATTCGGGTAGCGGTTAATTCACAGAGTTTACTGGCTAGAGCCGTACTATTTAAGTGTTCCTTACTATTGAAGCAGGCAGTACTGGTATGAACTAAAAAGGAATGTCCTCTAAGCTTATGTGCGTACACAAATGCTTAGGGCTACATCAGCCATTTTACTTGTCTCAAGAACATCCAGTACTCACAAGGGAAGGCCTCACATACGGTCAACTGATTCGGCACATATTTAGCAGATTGAGAGACTTTAAGATATTTCGACTGGACATCCTACCCGTTCTGAGAAAACCACCCCTAAAGTTAGAGAGCACAATCGACTCAAAAGAGATGAGATCCATACTTAATTGAAAATTCAGCATTTTTTGTTGTCATGTATGGAATCCGTAAAAGCATATTTTCCTAGAAGTCGGCCGGCAGCAGTGGCCGAGCGGTTCTAGGTGCTTCAGTCTGCAACCGCGCGACCGCTACGGTCGCAGGTTCGAATCCTGCCTCGGGCATGGAGGTGTGTGATGTCCTTAGGTTAGTTAGGTTTATGTAGTTCTACGTTCTAGGGGACTGATGACCTCACATGTTAAGTCCCATAGTGCTCAGAGCCATTTGAACCATTTGAACCTAGAAATCGGGGAAATAACCTTCATTTCTATTTTTTTCAGTTTCGTATTTTGTAGGAACATGAGAGTTAATAAGGTAAGTAAAACAATAATTAATGATAAGGTAGGAAAATAAATTTCTCAAATGAGTTTCATTAGTATTGGTTTTACGCGAATGTTTTCTCCAAATTGTCCCACGACAACTGTAAACTCCTATAGAATTTGTCAGATGAAATCGGAATAAATTAATCTCCGCTGAAAAATGATATATATATCAGTTCAAGTGATGCGCTGTAGTTAACCACTTAGATTACAATTTCCTATGTTGAGTTACATGTACAGGTAAATAAGAAGCCAGTATGAAAGCAGACTGCACTCTGCTGTGAACGAGGCGCTGTGCTCTATGAGAATAAAACGGGCAGCGGACCAGTCCACGCCGGTATCTGCGGAAGTGCCGGTTGCACATGTGCGAAAGAACATGACAGACGGTCGGGCTGGGCAATGCTTGCAAGGAAAGTCGCCTTGGCGCCGGCAGACCAAATTCAAAATGTGAGGGAACACCAGAGACGGTTTTACAGTGAGCTTTCTGTGTTCGGTGGATGTATGCCATTTTTCGCGGAGTATCGGAAGAATTGCTGTTGTGGAGAGAACTGCTGGCAGTCACAATTCGTCGTAAAATATGGGCTGTTAAAGTAACATCTTAGGTATTGGAAAGGAAACGGAAAGAATAAGGGCCGTCTGAAGATCACCATTGGTTCACGTAAGTAAGTGGGAGTAAGTAGTGCGGGTGTGGTTACAAAGATCCAAACATTTTGTCCAGCACACGAATGTAGACAGAGAGAGGGATGAGGAGCACACTTTTAGGGCACCAATTACAACGAATTTTGTAACTGGTTAGCTAGCTGAAATGCGAGCAATGGAGGGAGCCTCGTCTGCACTCAAAATATTTATTACCGGACAAACAAAATTATGTAACACCAGAAAAATGCAAAGAAAAGAGTGTTCACCGTCGGAAGTGACTGCAGAAAGTAATTTCTTGCTTAAATGCCTGGATGGACCTGATTCACTTTTAGACAAATTCTCCAGGCTCGCCTTGGACGGAAGGCCCTCATCCAGCTGAGCTGAGCCTAGACGTAAGTTACTGTTAGAGAACAAATTTCCGATTGTGAAGCCCTTCGCCGCCATCTGCAGTTCGAGACTGGTGAGATCCAACCGCAACAGCGAGAGGAATTGTAGGGGTACTCGAATAATTTTTAATGGTGATCAGTAATATCAGTCTTCATTCTGAAGACTTGTTGCGGATAGCGGTTCAATATGCTTTTATTCCAGCAGTAGATGCACATGCATATTCTTGTGGAATACCTTCTATCTCTAAGCATTAAATTTCGCGAATAACGGCACAACTTGTGCAAATGTAGATGTTTTATCCATATTCATGCCTCCATTTGAATCACATTCTAGATTGTTTGCCGCTGTTTGCCGAGGCAACAGCCTGTTATTTTCAACACTTGTTAGTCGATTTCTTTTGATTTTATGTGCAACATTCTGAGGTAACAGAGATTTTTATCTTACTTCGTAGTCACATGAATTCATTTATCCTTGTTTTTAGTGGGGAATGATTTTTTATGTGAAGTTTTCAGTACCAAATTACAACATTTAAATATTCAGTTAAAGTACTCCGTCACCATTCCACAATAGCCATCAACAAGCTACAAAAAAATTAAAAATTTAACTCATGGTTACCTTACAATGACTGTTTCAGTCACTCTCCTTCGAACAGCTACATGGATGGTACTTCTAATACACACTCCAACCAAATATACCCACGGCATAAATAACATTTAACGAATAAAATCTTCACGCAACTGCATTCTTTCTTCTGACGTCTCGGCGGCGAAAGACTTGGTTTGCATTTAAAACATTTCTTTATCGAGAATTAATTTTATTGTGTACCACGTATACGATAATCAATGCTGACAGTTGATAACGAACTGTGCTATGAATTGCTATAATATCCTGGACAATTCCCGCCGTGTTTCCAGAAGCATGTTGCCATTTTGAAACCTCTAAAAAACATTCCATTCCACACATGGTTGTAAATGAGCATCGAGCGGTCAGTTGTCTGCAGTCCACTGTGACGAATTCAGGATATGGCTGCTCGAAATTATCTTCGTACAATAAGGCTTAAAATTTTAGTTCGAAACCGCTCCAGGAATTTATTTGCCTACCCTGTTTTTATTCCTTATTGATTTACTTAGCTTAAACCTTCGAACTCTTACCAATTTCGGTATGGAAAAAATACTAAAAAATGATGCAGAATAGTACTGGCAATCGAACCCGGGTTCTGCTGTCACCAAAACTATGCTGCTGTCACCAGAAAAATGCCTTGGTCGTTACGCCAGAGGTGTATTCGTTGGTCAACGTGTATCTTACGGTATATAAGCGCCAGTGCTAACATCTTCTTTCCTCGATGTCCAGGAAAATATACTACTGTGGACCCCATGAAAGGTAAAGAAAAACGCTCCCTTTTCAGTTACGAATCAATCCCGTTAATTTTGGGTCTATAGTGCGCTATGAACTTCGAATTTTTTTAAAATGAGGGGAGTGGGAATGGAGTGGTGGATTCGAAATATCTTAAAGACTTTCATGTTATGTTGTTACGAAGCGACCTGCCAGATATGAGCTGAATCCGCTGGCCGTGTCTCAGGCCTTCCCCCTGCAAGTGATTGTCCACCCGCTGACACGCATTGCACAGTTATTATCCTTTCAGTTTTCTATGTCCTTTTTCACCTGTATGTGATGCTGTAGCCAGATATTGCACTTGTAACTACTTTCAAAACCAACTATTATGTTCGTTTCTTCTTTCGCTCGTGCAGGAGTAAGGTTAGAGATTCCACAGAGTCTGAACAATACAAATGGTGACAAGGTATTGTAGCACGCGAGAAATGCCAGACATGGTATTTTGCGAAGACTGAGCCAACAACGTGAATCGACAGGTACTCCGAACATGTACACTGAACGGCATTCTGAACATCACATTCCATCCAAGAGGAAAATTCAGCAGGTTGTTCAGACGACTTCGCGGCACGGGACCATTTGCAACATGTACGTAAGAGAACAGTAGGCTTGCACATTTCGCATGTTCATACAGAAGAATGGTCCAAAGGATATGAGCCGCTAAAGAAATAAACAATACTCTTCCATGGCTAAATTTCAATGAGAACTTTCTATATCTATATACGAGGCATTTCGGAAAGTAAGGTCCTATTTGGCGCTAAATGGATACCACTGTGAAAATCTCATGGAACTTTGCACAGATGTGTTCCGTAGTGTCTTTAGTGTGCCTGTCGATCAGCTAGAAATGCCTCAAACAACAGTGCCTCCTGCCAAGTATGTGGATCTGGTGAGAGATTTCGCCTGAAGATATGCAGCCCACATAACATAAATGTCATGCGTTTCTTTCTTAAAGACAATTCTCTGCCGCATTCTGCAATGCAATGAAGACGGTCCTGCAGCGTTTTCGATGGGAAGTGTTTGATCAGCCACAATACAGTCCTCCATTGGTCCCCTCCGTTGTTCATGTCTGCTCACGTAAACCGCTGGCTACGAAGACAACATTTTGGCACAAACAACGAAAGACAGACCAGCGTTGTGCATTTGCGGAAAGCACAGGCGACTGGTTTCTGTGACGAGAGTACTGGAAAGTTTGTACAAGGCCCCTACAGATGTCTAAGTCAGAGCAGCGACTATTTAGAGAGATAGCTGGAAGCTGTCGTTAACTGTTGCGAATAAGAAATTTTTGATTTTCACTGCGATTACCATTTCGCCACCGATCGGACCTTACTTTCCGAACAGCCCTCGTAATTTACAGCTTGTGAAAATTTCCAGGTCCAATGACATCGATGCCAGATTACGGTCCACTCGGCAGATTTTATGAAGGATAACTGAAGATCAGTAATTCGCTACCTAGATTTAGTTAATGGATGAAGAGGATTTCACACACAAAGATAATAAATTCCCATAATAACTATTTGTGGACTGATGTATGTTCTCGAGCGATCATGGAAGCGAGGTACGAATTTGGCTTCAGTATGAACGTGGTTGTAGGGATTATCGAAGACGGACTCGTAGACCGACAATACATCTGACGTACTAACAGATGCTGTTCTTCATAGAGTTTGGTCCGTCAAATTATCCGCCGAATAGAACAACGGATGTGATTGATATGTAATGGAGTACCGCCTTATTTTCCACGACTCGTAATATAATACCTACCACAATTAATGAGCTGTGCCTTTGTCGAACACGTCCTTTAATAAGGCCTCCTTATTCACTCGACAATATATCATTAGCTATCCTGCTCGGAGCTGTACTCTACACCCATCAACAACGTGCAGACGTTACAAGAGCGCGTGTCCTATGCAAGTGACGAAAGACGAAGACACGAGCTCCTATTTCTTTGAAAAAGAATGATGCCTATCTATGGACAGAATGTGCCATACGTCAATTACTTTTTGTTTCCTGGCATACTTTTATTGGGCATTTTTCAAGTTTAGATCAGTACTGTCTCGTGTAATTATATCCATTGTCAGCATACTTTTCACTGTAATAATATACCACACAACATTGTTAAACACCCTGTATGCCAAGTGTCCCTTCTAAGAGGTGTGAGGTGTAATTTCATTCGTGAGTTTGTAAAAATATTTTCGCCTGACTTTTGTGTTATATAGAGAGAACCAGCCCTAAGTAAAAACAAGTACTCAAAACAGTGAGCACCACTACGCACTGTCTCAGAAGCTCGTTTCTTTGACTCATTTAAAATCGATAGCTACGATATTTTCAGTATCTGTCGAAAAGAAAATCGACTTTTACAAATATTTAACACTAATTCAATAAAAATGTTGTAGTAGAAACACTAATATATTAGAAAGTGGATAACCGTTCTAGTAATAGAATGAAACCCACTTCGCCTCCTAGCTTTTTCTGTGCTCTGCAACAACGTCCAAGCTCAGTTACACTTATTTAATTGATCTTTACATAATAAGGATTTCATTTAAGACGAAACTGTTCATAAATGTCTTCGAGATAATGTGAAAAGTACAAAGAACATACTAGAAAAGTGACAAGTGAAACAAAGACATTTATCGTCACCTGAAATATCTCTGCAAATGTTACGAACGTGTTCTGGAAGTGAACGGACCTCTGTATCTTCATGGAACCAAAGAGATTGCGGACTGTAATATGTGTCTAGCTAAAACTTCAGTTTTCACATTTTGACACTCTGTCAAGCTTTCCTAAAAGTATAAAAAAAATAAAATGGAAACTACCGTTTGATAGACGTGACATTTGGTTGGTTGGTTGTTTGGGGAAGGAGACCAGACAGCGTGGTCATCGGTCTCATCGTAGTAGGGAAGGATGGGGAAGGAAGTCGGCCGTGCCCTTTCAGAGGAACCATCCCGGCATTTGCCTGGAGTGATTTAGGGAAATCACGGAAAACCTAAATCAGGATGGCCGGACGCGGGATTGAACCGTCGTCCTCCCGAATGCGAGTCCAGTGTCAGACGTGACATTTCACCAGTTAAGATTGCAGATCGCGAAGTATCTAGAAGGAGAGACGAAATTCTACAAATGTCTCAACATTTCTGTAAAGTTTTGTATAGTAGGCAGATAACACAGGAATCAGAAGAACGGGTAGTTAATAAATGAAGTAATATTATTCCTGAAGCAATGCCAACGAAAAGTGTAAAACAATTCGAGATGGCAAGAAACTAAAGGCTCTGCGATATTATGCTGTTGCATAGTAATTTAGTGACGGATGAAGATAGAGACAACGTTTTACAGTAGGAATGTGCAAAACTGTTTATGAAATATCTGCAGCTGAAACAAACTTTCCAAAATAGGAACAATGCATAAATTATTATATGTCACAGGTAAGAAGGCAGACGAGACACATGACGGACCACTAAGCCTATCTGAGATGTAAAATACGTACACTAAAATTAGCACAAATTAGCACAAAGCAAACATAAAACATTATACAACGTTTCCCATATATCTTGAGCACCTAAAATAACTATTTGCCCAGATGCAATTTACAAAATATTTCAAGAAATTGTTCTTTAGCAGTCCGGGGGACATTAATCAGCATCATTGCCTTCGCTGTAGCTTTGTTTTTTACAAATATATGAACTGTGGAATGAGTTTCTTTAATGGCACCCTGCATTTTTTATTCGTTAATTCATATCCTCGCCTAAAGACCTATTCAGAAATGTATCACAGTGTACCATTCACTGAAACACAACGTTATTAATTACATAACACAACGCTGACTTTGAGCTGGGGATCACAAAATCGTCCATTTGCTAGAGTTGTCAGGCAACAAATGAAAACCAATTAAAAACACAACAAAAATTGACTTTGACTCTCCTGTACCAATGTCCACGAGTAGGACATTCAAAGGTGCTCAAAGTGGTGATCCTGGACACCGATACACTAGTGTACTCGTTGAATGAAAGAATTATTTACTGCTTCCAGTGTTGCCTGCTGAAGAGAATTACAAGCAGGCACGGTACGTTCCTGCATGTCCTCTGAAGCTGTTGGAATATCGCGATAGACAAAGTCTTTAATGCATCCCCAAAGAAAGAAGTCCAGAGGATTTAAATCAGGAGACCTAACAGGCCAAGTAACTGTTCCTCCTCGACCAATCCATCTGGCAGGATACCTTCAGTTCAGAACACGACGTGCACGCTAGGCATTATGTGCTGGACATCAATCGTTTTGACACCACATAAGCATTCTGGTTTTTCGCGGCACTTCATCCAGAAGAGGAGGAAGAATTCGTCTGAGAAAGTTTGCATGAGCTGTGCTGTTTGGACTACCATTAATAAAATAAGGGCCAATAGTTGTAGTACCAAGCATCCCACACGAGACGTTAAATCTCCATTGATGCTGATTTTCTATCCGTCTAAGTCATCGTGGGTTGTCTGTGAACCTATAATGCATGTTCCTTTTATTTACTTATCTTTTGTTTGAGAAGGAACATTCATGGGTAAATAGAACATTGGAGAAGTTCTGGTTGGCTAGGATTTGCCGCTGTGCCAACTGACAGAACTGTAAACGATTCTGGAAATCAATGCAATTCTTGATGTCGGTGTACATGGAACCGGTACCGTGTACACTGGTTTTGGGAATGCCAATCCCGCGTTCAAGCTGTCGTGTTCTCACATGTGGATTAATAACAACGGAAGCGAGACCAGTAACTTCGGCAGCTTCGTTTGTGCGAGTGCTACGACGATTACGTTGTCCTGGGTTGAAATTTCCCGTTCCCTGAGGCGTCGCAACAAGGCGAGAAAACATCCGTCGGAAGGTGAGTTCTTGTCAGGATATCGCTCTCTGTACAGTTCCGCTGCCTGCGTAGCATTTCGCCTACCTTCAACAACAACAACAACAATAAAAGAAACGTTATGTCGATGCAGTTTGTAGGAAGGACAGCCTCTACTGTATGCCTACTCTACACAATAATATTTAAAAGGACTAAACTACTGTACTAAATGTACCCGCACATAAGAAAACGGTATTGCAATTACTGTTCTGCTAACATATATTCCCCATAGATGAGTAACATTTCTACGTTCTCTTCCTTGATGTACATTCTATTCACACAACTCTTCAACTGACGATGGTTGACGGAATGACGGGTGTGCATTCTACTTATATTTACATTTGTTCTCTGTCAACGTCAGCACTTGGATGTGTTCCATAACCTGGGTACCTGCACTAAGCGGTGGGAGCGCCAACGTCAGTGTTGTGTTATGTAATTAATAACGTTGTGTTTCAGTGAATGGTACCCAATGATACATTTTTGAATATGTCTTTAGGAGAGGAAATGAATTACCGAATAAAAAATACAGGGTGCCATTTGAAAAAGTCATACTGCACTTCATATATCTGTAAAATACAAAGGTACAACGAAGGCAATCATGCTGAATGATGTCCCCCCGACGGCTAAAAACATTTGCTTGAAACATTCTGTAATTTGCATCTGGACAAACAGTTATTTAGGGTGGTCAAGATAAATGGGATACCCATTATTGTAGTCAGATAAAGGACGAAACTGATTGTCGAAATAGAAGCAGCACAATAAACAATTTGAAGTTATGAAACACTCAAGACGCGATCAAAAATTTACGTTTTAAGACCACACTAATCCCTTGCCTATATGTCGGTTCTTATCCACCCGCATCGGAATCGCGCTGAGTTGCATACACGCTGCAGCAACGACCTTCAACGGAAACTTTGTGATCGCTCCTTATACTGCATAACGCAGCAATGAGTGTGAACTGCCATATTATCTGGGGTGAAAAATTTTTAGAAAGTACCTGACTCTCTTTCAGCTAAATCCATACTACCAGTCCTTGAAAAACAAGGCACTGATTTTTCTCGTGTTAGTACAGTGAAGGATAAATGCATCAATACTGCAGCTCTCATTAGACTTCATGAAGATCGTGTCAGATAACAAATCGTAAACAGAAGTCCAACGAGGTGATTCCATATTAATAAAATCCTTAACTACTTTCAACTACCCTATGGGGAAACATATGAACTCTGAAACAGAGTGAATGAACAGGGGTTACATCGTAAATGCATCTTATCTGTACCATTTTAGTTGTGATGATGCGGCGGTTTTTACCTTCGGTGCAAATAAATTTGAGCACTAGAGAAGAAATGAAGGTAGCAAGATGTAAGTAGGTGCAAAATCAACTCACTACCGCTAAGAAAGGTACAAAACAACCACCGAAAAATATTTGCTTTATCAGTTTATGATCTATTCAGAGGATTTTATTTAGGGCAGCTCAACACGACTACCTGGAGGTAATCAATAGAAAACATTTGATCTCGAGTGGCTTGGTAAACTAAAAACTGTTTTCAGTGCTAGGCTTCTGTCGTATTTGAAAAGGAAGCCATACAAGCTATTTGTGTTACTTCAAACTTATAACAGTGAGAGATGGTCTTTCAATGTGAAAGCCATTCAGAGAGCAGAGGTTGCTTGGCAAGCAACCAAGAGTATATTACCATTACCTCTACAGCTATATACGTGGCTAGTAGACATATTTTGCAATCAGCAGTAATTTCATGAATTATTTATTGACAATGTTTTTCGAAAAAGTTGTTATCTTCCCTCCAGGGCTTTCATTTTGAGATCATGAAACATCCTCACAATATTCGCTTGTTGATCGAACACACCGGTAACAAATCTAGGAACGCCTCTGAATTAATTCTATTCTTCCTGTAAACCTACCTAATGGGAATCCAAAACAAACGAACAGTACTCCAGTATGGGTCGCACTAGAGTTCTGTATAGGGTCTCCTTTACAGATAGACCACACTTTCTTAGACGGTCTCCAAATCGGTCGACAATTAGCCTTCTCTTATGCTCGACCTTATACGCTCGTTCCGACTGATATAGCTTCTCAACCTTACGCCTGGATAATTAGCTAATGTGCGTGTCAAGTGCCACACAACTAAATCTGTATTCTATGATACACGGTTGCTTTTCTACTCAACATCATCATATTATTCACATTTAGATTGTTCTAAGACAAGAGAAGCAAAGAAATAGAATAGTGAAGAGACCGAAATGGGAGAGGACTTAATAACTGTAATGAAACAGAAATAAAGCGTGGTTAGCGGAGGAATTCTTTGCCTATCCTCGAAACATAGGGGAAGACCGAGAATACGACGAAATATAACATGTCCTTATGACATAAAAAAGGGCAGGATCAGTATGGATACGTACACGTGTATGCTCTTACTTGTGAAATAATATTTCTTTACTGGAGGAGCCGGCGCTCCCACGCTACTGTTTAGAAAGCTATTGATAAAGTTACTTCCGCACATGATCTCCTGTTACGACCAATAAAGTGAAGCTGAAACGAATTGCCTCTCTCGTTTCTGTGGATGGACCATGTGTTTTCGTAGGAGAAGTCCTGAATTTTACAAATTAATAAAAATAAGTTACTTAAGCAGCGGATGAAGAACAGTGAGTAATGAACGTGAATTTAAATCTAAATGCTTCTTACTACTTACACAATACAAAACATGGCTGCAAAGAGACTTGCATTTATTTATTTTATGTATCACACTATCGTCTTCAGGCCCTCACTTTCACTAAACGAGTACTTTTTACGTTACAGTTACTTAAGAATATGATTCTAATATCATAAGATGTTATAGAACTTTGTTAATAGAACTAATAAAACTAGCTAGTACTGACTAGGAATTAATAACGTTAATATAAGCGGACAACAATTACTTCTGCTGCACTTAACAATGACAATAATGGCAATGATAACAGCAGATAGAAAATGTATTTATATTTGTGCAAAAGTAATGTTTCCCGAAATAACAAATTCTGAAGGATAGAAATTTAGGTAGACATCGTTAACTACAGACTTCGAAAAGGGATAAATGTCTGGGTTGAAAGAAGGGCACTTATATTTGATGCAGATTTAGTGGATACGTCACGAACTGTCTTTTAAAGGTGGAAATTTAATTCTGTTCTCTGATAAAATGACAGAAGTCATTATAGGGTTGTGTACCTGGTATTGAAAAAGACTCTGAGAAAGGGGTTGAGTGATGGAGTGTTCCTCCTGGACTGTTGAGAAATTTAAGGTCCACAACAAGGTGGGAGCCTGTATACATGTAAGACGGTAAAGGAGACAGGTGTATAAGGTAGTAAAATCCGTTCAAAAAGTGAACGTCACAGATACGTCACGAATAGATATTCATCGCCAGTCCAAAGTTCTAGGAGCTTTCCTGAAAATGACATTCCGTGGTAACGTATCCATAACCGACGATATTGAAAGTGCAAACGTTTGTACAAGTTTATATTGCACGTCGAAAGGGAAGGTGTTTTTTATATTTTTGTGACTCATGGAGAGATGCTTTTACTTTCTTGCATATTGCAGCCATGATCTCAGCCTAGTTTAAGTTTTCATTTCTTATTTACCCTATCCTCTTTGCTGTGGGAAAGAAATATTTGTCCTATATGTCAGTAAAGATGCTAGAGATTTCAGACATTTCGGGCTAATGAGCGTATAATGACCAGGTAGTACCACGAAGGTATTGTATGAATTCAGCTTTAACCCCATATTCCATGCCCATTTTGATATTTTCATAATGTCACAGGTCGGCATAGAAATTTTCGGTATCTTTTTCTCACGGATGTTCGCTAGAGCTCATTAGCACGAATCTGATATTAGCACGACATAACCGACATACTGTGGTAAAAATATAGGACTTAACACGAAACCCTCGGGGACGACTCATACCACCTGTCTCCATTGCGACTTTTCACTGGCGGACATCACGCATTATCAGGTGTCAGATAAGAGCGAAACCATTCCACTGCACTTGTAGAGGAACGCTGTGTTGGCAAGTACAATATCGAAGTCAACACTATCAAGTGCCTTGCTAAAATCTAAGAAGTATATGACAGGCGCCTTTTGTCTGCCCATTACTTCTATAATTTTATGATCTTATAACACAAATACGGTTAAAAATAGCAAAGAGAAAATAATCAGTGTACAAAGATGTTCACTGCATATTACTAAGCATTATTATCACCAAAACGATGGTCTTCAAGTCATATTCCCATTGCCTACTAGATAATGACGAAAATTGCTATGCAGACTTCCGCTTCCACACATTCCAGCAGCTGGCACAGGACTTCACCGTTTGGTTTACACGATGATAACACGGACGCTATGAAATTAAAGTCCGTAACATTGTCGGCATTTGCGTCCAGCATCTTCACCGATTATCTGGAGGTGTTTTAGTTCACCAGGCGTCTTCTATGGATATCTCGTGGATGCCGTTTCTAGATACTCATGTCCCCTATGGATTCTTATTCTCAGCAGGTCGCGAGTTCGTTGCTCCTGTAATGTAAAGTGCAAGAACGAACAGCGGTGCAAAATAAAATTCCGGACTACGAACACTGTCTTAGGATGCCACAAACGCTTCTCCAGATTTATTCAAACTTTGTGTGAACAGCCTGCAGACGCACAGAACCAGCAAAACTAAATTTTGGAATCTGAAATATTTTCTGAACACCGTGAATAACAGTCTAACTGCATGCAATATGCTTTAACATTTAGTTTATATATCTTCTGGTAATACCACACTAAACATTTTTGTGTCACTCAGCATTCTGTCACTTACAGTGCACGTATTTTTAATTATGCATGTATTTTAACAATGCATGTATTTTTAATAACGAGCATCAGAACCAATACAGGCATTGGTGAACACAGGGTTGTCGTTGCGAGATTGAATATTGTAATCCCCAGATCCTCGAAAAATAAGCGAAAAATATACCTATTGAAAAAAGCAGATAAAAATTTACTTGACGCCTTCCTGAGAGACAAACTCCACTTTTTCCTAATTTATAATATAAGTGTAGACCAGATTTGGCTTAAATTCAAAGAAATAGTATCGGCAGCAGTTGAGTGATTTATACCAACTAAACTAACAAACGACGGAGCTGATCCTCCTTGGGACACAACGAAACACACATGCCAAATTTAAACAGACGCAAAATCCCACGATTGAAGCTCGAAATTTACCGCGGAGTTCAATGTGAGACGCCTATTACAGTTTCCATAACGAAAATTTTTCCCGAAACCTGGCAGAAAATCCAAAGAGATTCTGGCCGTATGTGAAGTATGTTAGCGGCAAGAAACAATCAATGCCTTCCCTGCGCGATAACAATGGAGATACTATCGAAGACAGTGCTTCCAAAGCAGAGTTACTAAACACAGCCTTCCGAAATGCCTTCACAAAAAAAAGACGAACTAAATATTCCAGAATTCGAATCGAGAACAGCTGTCAACATGAGTAACGTAGAAGTAAATATCCTCGGAGTAGTGAAGCAACTCAAATCACTTAATAAAAGCAAGTATTCTGGTCTCGACTGTATACCAGTTAGGTTTCTTTTCGAGTATGCTCAAGCATTAGCTCCATACTTAACAATCATATACAACCGTTCGCTCGACGAAAGATCCGTCCCCAAAGACTGGAAAGTTGCACAAGTCACTCCCATATTCAAGAAAGGTAGTAGGAGTTATCCAATAATTAACAGGCCCATATCGTTAACGTCGATATGCATCAGGATTTTAGAACGTATATTGTGTTCGAACATTATGAATTACCTCGAAGGAAACGGTCTATTGACACACGGTGAACATGAGTTTAGATATCATCGCTCCTCTGAAACACAACTAGCTCTTTATTCACATGAAGTGCTGAGTGCTACTGACAAGGGATTTCAGATCGATTCCGTATTCCTGGATTTCCGAAAGGCTTTTGACGCTGTACCACACAAGCGGCTCGTAGTGAAATTGCGTTCTTATGGAATATCATCTATGTGACTGGATTTGCGATTTCCTGTCAGAGAGGTCACAGTTCGTAGTAACTGACGCCAAGTCATAGAGTGAAACAGAAGTGATTTCAGGCGTTTCGCAAGGTATTGTTATGGGCCCTTTGCTGATACTTATCTATATAAGCGATTTGGGAGACAATGTGAGCAGCCGTCTTCGGTTGTTTGCAGATGACACTGTCATTTATCGACTAATAAAGTCATCAGAAGTTTAAAAAACTTCAAAACTATTTAGAAAAAATATCTGAATTGTACGAAAACTGGCAGTTGACCCCAAATAACGAAAAGTGTGAAGTCATCCACGTGAGTGCTTAAAGGAACTCGTTAAACTTCCGTTACACGATAAATCAGTCTAATCTAAAAGCCGTAAATTCAAGTAAATACCTAGATATTACGATTACGAACAACTTAAAATGGAAAGTACACATAGAAAATGTTGTGGGGAAGGTTAACCAAAGGCTGCGTTTTATTGGCAGGACACTTATAAAATGTAACAGACCTACTAAGGACTGCCTACACTAGGCTTCTCCGTCCTCTTTTAGAATACTACTGCTGGCTGTGGGATCCTTACCAGATAGTACTGACGGAGTACATCGAAAAATTTCAAAGAAAGGCAGCACGTTTTGTATTATCGCGAAATGTGGGAGAGTGTCACAGAAATGATACAGAATTTGGGCTGGAAATCATTAAAAGAAAGGCGTTTTTCGTTGCGACGGAAGCTTCTCAGGAAATTCAAATCACCAACGTTCTCCTCCGAATGTGAAAATATTTTGTTGACGCCGTCCTACATAGGGAGGAACGATCACCATGATAAAATAACGGAAATCAGAGCTCATACGGAAAGATATAGGTGTTCATTCTTTCCACGCGCTATACGAGATTGGAATAATATAGAATTGTGAAGGTGGTTCGATGAACCCTCTGCCAGGCACTTAAATGTGATTTGTAGTGTATCCATGTAGATGTAGATGTATTTACACCGTTTAGTCCCGATCGCGACTCCTACAGATGCTTAACCACCGTTTCGCGCCTGTCTCCTCCCGCTCTTTTCTGACTGGTCCATCTTAAGATGAAATAAAAGATCACCTTAACTAAAACATGTAACTTTTCTCATAAAAATAATAAAAGTTGTTGCAATTATTAAATGACTGTTCTCAGTACAAGTAAGATCACCGGTATGGTTGGAAATTTAAATGTAATAGTAATGTGAAAAGGCAAATTGTCAGCAATATGCGACATGGCTCCCCATACGAACGGTTATTCACCACTCCTCCAGCGTGGGAAGCCTCTCGAACGTTCCGTGTTCCCACACTAGGTGGTCATCTGGTGTCGTGTGATGCGAAGTCATTCTCCGGCTACCTACGCAGCCTCGCTCTACACAGTGGAGCCTATAATGTAAAGTAGGCATAAAAGCGGGGTGCAATGTGGCTTAAATGCAGCACTCTGACGCGTAAGAGGCTGATTCGTACTCCTTAAACCTGTTGGTTTATAAACAAGCAGTTGGTTAGCTGGTGATGGATTACATATTGTAAGGCCATGGACAGTGCAGGATGCTGCTGCGACATCTTTATCAAATATTATTATGTGCGTCCCAGTTTCCAGGCCGCAGAGAAAAATCTTATGCTCGACGAGTGGTTTACGATATCTGTTTTTGTGGACAGGATTGCATCGGTAATTAGCTTTATAGGAGTCTTGTGCAGTGGGTGCTGATGACATGTTTAAGAAATTAATTGTCTTGCTTTCTGTCGTCACTTATCCGCATGAAGCAGTCAGTAAGTCTCTGTTACCCTTGCGATTCGATTTTGATTGTTGGTAACGTGAAGTACCACTTAATGTCTCGACCACAGCTGAATGACCTATTTCAGTCGTGTTGAAGTGAACACTAAAACCCCATCTCAGTTTCCACATTAGGAGCAGTGGATTGGATAAAGTATAAATGGCTAGTAATAGCCGCTTTCGAACACTGTTTAGCGGCAGACAAATCCCGTCCGCTGGTCTCCCCTGGAGACGCCGCCGTCCCTGCTGTCCATTAGCGCGTCTGCCTGAGGTTCCCCCCAGGTGGCGGAGTGGAGGGAGGGAAGGGGAGGGGAGAAGACCCAGACCAGCCTATAGCATGCCTGGCCGCCACTCGTAAGCGGCGTGGTGAGGCCGCAGGTGCCGGCACACAGCCCCTAATGGCTGGCAACCCGGCGAGCGGTGTGGAGCGGTGGCCCACATATCGCGCCGTAGGGGGCGCATTAGGCCAGAGAGCGCCCGGGACTAATTCCTGATTCATGAGCGCTGCGTAACGCCCGCCCTGCCTGATTATACCTGCTACACACACACACACACACACACACACACACACACACACACACAAATGGTCATCCTTGGCGAAATTAACAAATTAGTACCATAAAGTGGGGCTACTTTGGGACTGGTGCGGTAACATTTCGACAGCGACACTTCAGTGCTATTTTAAATCTCCCACGGCTTCAACATGTCAGATACCATATTGCTTCTGAGGTGTCTACAAGTTCTGATCTTGCTGCCATCTGCTGGCCATCTGCAAACTTTCCACACACCACCCGTGCAACAATTTTGGAAATTCGTGGTAGTGTTGACAAGTGATAAGTGCGCTGCAAACTTTCACTTACGAAACCAGAACTGCATTTGGGCCACCAAAGATAGCTAATTATAACAAATCGTTAATGCTTTAGGTAACATATATGTGAATATGGAATAAAACATCCTAGAATTAGCAACTAGTTTGGCTACTTTTGTCAGTAATGATATTTTCATGGGAAAAGTTTGGAAATGTCCAAAAGTTACCCCACAGCTACTTTGTACAAACTTTGATTATCTCCTTTGTTTTAGGAACGGTCAAAGTGTTTTATGGAAATATAAATGGGCCCTGGGGTCGAGGGACTACATAAATGATACCAAGACAAATCTCAAGCAGGCTGTTAATGCTATTAAAATGAAAGCCTTGGTGTACTGGAATCGTCTCAGAAGTATGGAATTCCAAAGACGGCATTTCTACTAAAAGAAAGACAAGGGGGAACAGTTGCCAGGCATTGTGTACTTACAGAGTAGGAAAAGGAATGGCTTGTATCGCGTGCATTGGCTTTATCAAGTTTTGGACCCCCAGTGCTGACATTCCAACTCTGATGTATGAAAAAGGCGTACCTTGACAGATGTGGCATGAAGGAAGCCAGATTTAAAAACAACTTCACTGGGATAGACAGGGCAAGACAATTTATGCAAAGGCACAGCGCTGTTCTGTGACACAGGGCGGCGAAAAACATTAGGTGTGCAGAAAACAGCAGAAAAATTATGACAATTTCGAGATGGAGATGGAAAGTGTTCCACGTGAGAATGTGTGGAATTTCTATGAAACTAATTTAGGTGATGATCCGAGCAAGTCGAAAATAATTACTAAAAGGGGAATAAAGAATCATAAACGAACACAAAACTAGTCAAAAGCATGCTCCTCCTAAATGGTGTGTGATAATGCAGTGGGAACACTAGCTCCCTTTTCTTAAGCTACAAAGCCGATTATTTGTGGGACACATGGACGGTAAACGGGCCAACAGGAACTTGGTATAACAGAAACAAGAGAGGGTTGTTTGACGAAACCAACTTTGAGGACTGATTTATCCAGTTACTCATGCGTATCTTAAGACGACAAGATGGTGTTAAGCTTATTATAGACAACAACCTGAGCGTGTATATCATTCTTGAACTGCTACGGCTGTATGAAGAATATTCATTGCACTGCCATCAAATGCTACCCAACTTTTGCATCCGCTTGATGATGTGTACTTCCGAATTTTTCGAAGTACAGCGGCGGAAGATCCTTGGGGACTGAAAACAGATGGTAGTGGGCAGCAGGTGACGCTGTTTGTCCAAGAAGCAACTTCCCACGTTGCACAAGAAGCTGTGGGAATGCGTGACCTCAAGAGTATACAACTTGAAAGCAAGCATCCGGAAGACTGGCATCTGCCACTTTGATCGCCAAATTGTACTGGAAAGGTTTCCGTCATTCACGGTGGTCCAGGAAACAAACCTCACTGCAGTTATCCAATTATCGCTGACACCTACATGGATCCACTCGTTGAGAAAAGAATTTAAGCAACTGAGAAGCGTCAGACGGTGAGGCGTAAAAGGGTAAATATTGTCGCAGGAAAGAGCATTTCTGCGGAAGACGTTCTTGCTGCCTGGGGTAACGAGCTGTCACTTCAAGAGAAAGAGCGAAAACTGCACAGAGAGCTTCTCGTCTGGCAAAGACGACGGTAAACAATGATGGCACAGACAGTGGCACTGTGGAAAGCTTGTTTTCTGTATCCTAAGCACAGTCTGATTAGGGTGTAACCATGAATGCTAAGCACGAAGAAGATGGATCCAAAGACACTGATAAGTCTTCACCAACCTCCTTGGTTACATAACAATGAAATCAAATAGAGAATGTGAGTAATGGGATGCATGTACTTGTCGCATTGTCGCATGTGAAGGTAAACGGTATCCAGGACCAGTCACAAAAAGAACAACAGAGGGTTACTTGGTCTCCGCTACAGAAAACTTCCAAATCATAAGCCTGCAGAAGCAAGTTGGTCGTCGAGGTATTTTTTTATGTAGAGGAGTTGGAACTGTATACGCTGGACAAAATTTTACAAAATGCTTTCTTTATTTTTGGCGATTCGCATTTTTTCATGACTTTTTATTTCTTCCCTGTTACACTTTAATTTCTCAAATTCTTTAATGTGTACAATCATTTTTTTCAGAATTTCTATAATCATAAGCCTGCAGAAGCAAGTTGGTCGCCGAGGTATTTTTTTATGTAGAGGAGTTGGAACTGTATACGCTGGACTAAATTTTACAAAATGCTTCCTTTATTTTTGGCGATTCGCATTTTTTCATGACTTTTTATTTCTTCCCTGTTACTCTTTAATTTCTCAAATTCTTTAATGTGTACAATCATTTTTTCAGAATTTCTATGTCACTGTTACTTTAATGAGATTGTGGTGGGGCCAGTACTTGTCAAAATAAAGGGTTAGTAGTCTAACATTTGGACACTTCTTTCTCTTTATTGGTTTTATCCTGAAAAATGACTTGTCACAGTGTTATCCTAACCCTTGGGGTATGTGGGAAAAGTCTGAGGGGTCTCATCTGCAAGGAATGGTTACAGAACAAGATGCGTTTCATATTCAAGATAGGAAGGTTCAATATATCAAACTAGCTTACATTTAGTCATATAATAAGCTAAAGCTTTCCAGAAATTCAGGAAAATACTAAAACCCGTCCCAAAGAAGCCCCACTTTACTGTAGTGGGAACATTTTACTATTAGTTTACTACGTAAATTAACCGATGGCAGACTTGTAGAACAATGAAAGATGTTATAGGAGAATGTGAAACACTGGCCATTGTTCAAAATACCGAAAGGTCGAAGAACAAAAAAAATCTTGTTATAAGAGTAAGACAGCAGATCACTGACTCAGAGACAAACTTAGAGATAAGTTGTAATTTGTCGCCGGCCGGTGTGGCCGAGCGGTTCTAGGGGCTTCAGTCTGGAACCGCGTGACCGAGACGGTCGCTGGTTCGAATCCTGCCTCAGGCATGGATGTGTGTGATATCCTTAGGTTAGTTAGGTTTAAGTAGTTCTTAGTTCTAGGGAACTGATAATCTCAGAAGTTAAGTCCCATAGTGCTCAGAGCCATTTTGTAATTTGTTCCTACCTTAATGCACTGATCCCAGTAACCTATCAGTTAGCTCGCAAGAGTCTAGTATGTCTCATACCTG
Source organism: Schistocerca piceifrons (assembly GCF_021461385.2). Taxonomy (NCBI): domain Eukaryota; kingdom Metazoa; phylum Arthropoda; class Insecta; order Orthoptera; family Acrididae; genus Schistocerca; species Schistocerca piceifrons. The sequence continues at coordinate 241,113,972 of NC_060143.1, forward strand.
TAGCCTAAGGTCTCAATTAAAAAGAAAATATGGGGTTTGGGTTAGTGTGCGACTCTGTTACTTATTTCTCGTCGTATTAGTTCAAAAATGATTCAAATGGCTCTTAGCACTATGCGACTGAACTTCTGAGGTCATCAGGCGCCTAGAACTTAGAACTAATTAAACATAACTAACCTAAGGACATCACATACATCCATGCCCGAGGCAGGATTCGAACCTGTGACCGTAGGGGTCGCTCGTTTCCAGATGCAGCGCCTAGAACCGCACGGCCACAACGACCGGCGTCGTATTAGTGTTAAGCGAAAGCGGTGAGGGGCGGAAGATAACTCGCTCTTATCGTATGGCTTGATCATATTGTCACTGGTTTCTCAGTGCCTCAGTACCTCTTCTCATGCATCAAATATCCATCATCGTTCCGTAACAGCAATACCAGATCTGATATTTCCAGCATTTTAGCTGTACGTTTGCATAACACAACTTTTTTCTCCATGCCATCCAGAAGAGTGTGGAACAAATTATCGTGGAACCTGTGCCCTATCCCAAACGACTCCTCATTTAAGAGCGGATTAAAGCTTTCTCTTTTGTCATTAGCTTTATTCTTAGCATAAAACAGTTGTTTTCGTTCTGTGCAACAGGGAGGCAGTATCTCGGTCACATGGTAAATTACCTATTTTTCTCCTATCCTCTTATTTCCAGTTTCCTCTTTCTCATCTCACCTGCTACACTTACCGTACCATATCTCACTCTTTCTCTGAGAGTGGACTTTTTGTCCCATTTTGATCCCTTCTGTACTACTGCCATCTGTTTCTATTGGATATCACTACACCATTCGAGAAGAAGATAACCACGGAAATCCTTAGCACAATAACGCCGCCCTCACACTCACAACCGAACGAAGACTACGGTTGAATGATTAGGTTTGAAAATACTGCAAATATCCTCCGTACAACCCGAATCTTTCACCTTAAGATTTTCACATCTTTGGCGAGCTGAAGAAAGATATAAATGGACAATGGTTTAAGTCCGACGAGAAAGCGCAACAGTGGGTGCGCGTGTAGATTCGTCAGTGGCAGACTGCGTTCAACGGAACAGGAATTGATCGTCTCGTCGCCAAGTGGGATAAATGTCTCAGCATGGATGGTAGTTACTCTTGAATTCTACCATTCCACGGCTCCGTTATGGCGGACGTTCGGTTTTCATTTGACTGCCTCTTACAGAGGAGTCAAGAAATATATGTCTCGTCTCGCGTAAAGACCGTGAAGGGAAATTAAAAACATTAGTTCTCACATGAAGGTTTACCAACAATCCTCGTGAAGCGAAACTTTCGTTACAGGAGCGGAGAATGGAGAAAGTGAGAGTGGTAGTCAAAATAAATACTCTCCGCACACACCATAAGTGATTTCCAATATAAAAATGTTCGCTCGCAAAACGTTAGAATACCTCGAAAAATGGAAAGTTATTATGTTTGAGAAAAGAGGTCAGATTCCAACGTGATCACGAAATGCAGCTATTTCGTCCCTAAAATGCCTCGGCTGTACTCTCTCTATATTCAGTCGCAAATTTTACAAGCTGAAAAAAGGCCGTACACTCAAAATATACAAGAAATAAACTTACAATCAGCACAGAAGAGGAGCAACTTCCCCGACGGTCATTTTCATTTCACAAATGCTAACCAATGTTCAGCAGTAGTTTAGGTAGTAGTATTAAAATCACACACACACACACACACACACACACACACACAAACAAACATAAACACACACCACTTTTTCGTTTTATTTTTGTATGTACATAACTAAAATACTGCAGTGTTATTTTGTTACTTACAAGCTGCGTAACTTCCGAAGGCGTAAAGATGTAAGTATGGAACTGTAATTGTACAGGTGAACTCCGATCCCTATTGTATTAGTTCATAGCAGTCCATTCCTTCCTTTTCATTATGCTTGTTAATGCCTTTCAGATGTAATATAAGCTACGATAACTTTCGACATCTGATTGCTAAGTAAAGTTCACTGACATGCTGGGAAGCGTTGCTGCGTCGCCTAACTTGTAACTATAAGCCTTCAGTTGGGAGTTTGAACAATTTTTAAACCAAGTACATCTAAGTGCTGTTTATCCCATGATGATATACAATGGATTTCTTTACAGTGAAAGCGCATCATCGGAAAGTAGACAACGTTTAAGTAACAAAATAACACCGCGATCTTTGATTTATGTGCATAAGTGGGTGAATATTTATAATTCCAACAATTTTTAACAGCGCAACGATCCCACCGAATGTTTGGACCTGATTCAAAAAATAAACTGCGTGAGAATAGCAAAAATGAGAAGATGAAGAACTCTAGTCAATGGATAATTAAATATTAAAAAAGAAACAGTTTAGAGCTCCTAGTGGCAGTATTCATTCAAAGCATGCGCTAAATCAGTAGGCTGCTATTATTCCTCACTTAAAGGAAGTAGTCATCACGAAACCAAGGTGTGTGGAGTTGTTTGCCGTGAGTAAGCCTCCATCCGTCCATCGGATCCTGCTGCCCAATAGCCGAACTACTCTCGTCCATCTATTGTAGCACTTTACCTGTTCTGTACGCTCGACCGTGCACTAAACCCATAGCCTTTCGACTCGTCTCTTTAACTGACGGCGTAAAGGCGATTAGCTTACAGTTTAAAGACCCACTACAATAATCACAAGAGAAGCTGGCGGCTCCTACAGTCAGTCAACATAATCATTCAATGAATAAACTTAACTGAATTTCTAAAGATTCTTCGCCCGCTAGAGACATCAGTTCACAAGTCTAACACAGGCACTTCCAACTAAACTAGAATATAGCAAACACAATATGAAGAATCATTACAGTAGTCGGTGCAGAAGCGATAGGTTATGACAGCATGCCCATAAAGTTTTAAATTTCTCAGTATTAGTACTAACGGACATCTTTAATACGTCTCACATAAATAGGATACATCCCACTCAAAGGAAGCTGTATAATCCAATATCTCCCTTAAAATTCTTATAGGTAAGGCACATGATCACCTTGTATTTACCAGCGAGTTATAATATTCCAATTGTATCCTAAATCCTGGAACGTATTCTTTGTAATCAAGTGGTAGGATTGTTTCCATTCTGCTGATGAGGGAAATATCGGTTCGTTTTCTGCAAATACCATTGCAGGAACAATACAATATTTACAGTAACTGATGGCTTAAAAGTGCAAGAGACAATTCAGAGGTCACACCATTGGCCTTACTATGGTTCAGTGAATACCGACAGCTATTGCACACTGCTCATCGAGCCATAAACCACACACCATCATCATCATCATCATCATCATCATCATCATCGTCATCGTCACACTGTTCACAAATATGCGACAGCTAAAATATTCAGGTAATAAGCTGAAGTGTTTAGAAAATCACTCTAGAAACAGATTACAGTGTCATCTCAGAAACTATTAGTAGTCGTCCTCTTCTCTCGAGATTCCTACTTTTGAACTAGCAAGTGATACATCGTCTGTTATTTCCTCACGAAAATATCATTTCCATGCTGCCGGGCTCCATAGTTCCTGATGTACGTGGGTGCCAGACGCGAAGATATTTGGTCATTGTTAATATAAATGACTCTCTAGACTGTTTTCTGACTGTCGCAATACCTAGGATTTAAACTAAATTTGAAGAATACCGTACTAACAGTGGTAAATCATTATAAGTCTGTTACTGATGTAATCCTCCAACAATTCCCATCTTTTCTTCTCCAAGATAAAAATTTAACAGCCAGGGCCTCCCGTTGGGCAGACCATTCACTGGGTGCTGGTCTTTCAATTTGAGGCCACTTCGGCGACCTGCAGTCGATGAGGATCATGGATGAGGATGAGGACAGCACAACACCCAGTCACTGGGCGGAGAAAATTCCCCGACCCAGCCAGGAATCGAACCCGGGCCCAGACGACTGACAATCCGTGACGCTGATCATTGAGCTACCGGGGGCGGACAAGATAAAAATGAAATGATCGTATGGCATTGCTGGCCGGGAAGCCCCATTCGGGGGATTCCGGCCACCGTATTGCAACTCCTTTTTATCTGACGCCACTTCAGCGACTTACCAGTCCCCTGCCAGGAATCGAACCCGGGCTCCCTGTGTCGTAGGTGGTAACGCTACCGTTACGCTACGGAAGCGGACTTCTCCAAGATGTTTCGATCATATACTAGGAAACAGTGAAGAATTATCCATGTGGGCAGAAAATATTGCCGCCACGATCAGGAAAACTTCCGCTTACCTATAAGTCTTCCAGAGGTTTCGAAGCATCTTTCGACGGGATGTGAAAGAAACACTAAAGTAGTTCCTCTTTTTGAGAAACGTTAAATACTACCGGTTAACCCAAGTCATGAAGAATATAAAAACGGTAGTTTTCTAGAACTAAACAAGAATGACTGCGTGTTCTACGCCTGCAGTATCCCTGCGCCCTTTCAACACGTCAGCTCTTCTTGGCCCGTCCGGATAGTTGCGACCAGACAAGTAACGTGATAGCCATTTCTCATCAGTTCATCACTGTACAGGAACTCTGGTAACTCGCATCTCAGATATGGTAGCTACAATAACAGTTCTAATCTAGACAAAACATCTGATAAGTCAAACTGTCAAAGGGAAAAAATAAAAGAAAATGCATCACGAAGGAGATATTCATATGGGACGCAAGTGGATAGACGTTATGTGCACTTACATACAAACAAGAGACTACGACTTCAGAAAAATTGGTTTATTTATTCAAAAGAACGAGATTCACAAATTGAGCAAATGAAAAACACATTGATTCACCTCTGGCCCTTATGTAAGCTTTTATTCGGGTTCTCACTGATTGACAGAGTTGCCCAAAATACTCCTGAGGGATATCATGCCACATTCTCCCCAAACCGTCAGAATCACCAGCTGGTTCGATGGCACTGCCCACGATCCTCCAAGATCCTCCAAATTCTCTCGGTTGGTGGAAGATTCGGTGACATTGCTGGACAAGGTAGAGTTTGACAGGCACGGCGACATGGAGAATAAATTCTCGCCCTGTGCGAGCGGTCATTACTTACTGAAGTGTAAGCCCAGGATAGTTTTCGATGTAGAGCAAAGACACGGGGCGTATAATATCGTCGACTTACCGCTTACAATAAGGGTATCACGGATGACAACCGAAGTGATACCTCTTTGAAATGGAGTGGCACCCGAGACCATCGTTCCTGGTTGTTGGGCTGTATGGAAGGCGGCAGTCAGGTTGTATTTCACCGCTACCCTGGGATCTTCAGAAAATTTTTTTGCCTGGAATCTCACTGACTGCAGTAGAATTGTCTTCAGCAATGAGTCCCGTTTCGAATGAAGCCCCGATGAGCAGCGAGGACGTGTCTGAAAACGCCCCGGACGGCGATGTCGTACCACACTGACTATCGCCCACCATCTGACCGTACAGACAAGAGCGATGGTGTGGGATGCCACTGCTTTGGTTGTCATCCGCGACACTATTCCCGCATAGCGGTACGTCGATGATATGAAACACCTCCTTTTGTTGTTCTTCATGGAAAGCAAACCTGGTCCATTAAGGTTATTCTCACCTTTACATGGCGAGGTTTTCTACTGCTTGTTTTCGTGCTTACCAAACCCTTCCTTGGCTAGCAAGATCGCCGGATACCTCTCACGTTGAGAACGTTTGGAGCTTTAAGGGCAGCTCTCTCCAAGCAGCTAGGTATTTTTTCCGTTTAACGCTCAAACTGAATAGAATTTGGCGTGGTATCTCTCAAGAGGATATCCATCATCTCTGTCAGTCAGTGTCAAGCTCAATAACTGTTTACTTAATGGCCAGACACGGATCAATGCGTTATTGACTTGCTCAATTTGTGAAACCCTTTCCTTTGAATAAATCATCCTATTTATATGTAATTGTGACCTTTTGTTTGCCTACGCGACACAGTCACATCTACCATTTTCCGTCCTATTCCGATAATTCCTTCGTGGAACGTCTTTTTTTGTCTCAGAATATACTTCAGCTTTGTCGACCCATAAAACAAACGCAAACTCTCTTTCTTTGTTGTTGTCCGCCTGTGGAACTAGGTGCTCTTCACTGTACACAAAAATTAGCAACCTGTTACATTACGAAAAGTATGAAGTAATTCTCTTGTTGTAACTTTTTCCTCGGAATATAACATATCTGGTTGATTCTCTCTGTAAAACTGTGGTGCAAACACTTATTTCTTATCTGAGTTACGGTTCTTACCTTTTTTCACGTCATATCACCATCCTTTTCCTTATATCTAAACTCGGCGTACATAAATTAGTCACCTGAGTGTGTACGTACGGATAAATCTTTAAGTACTTACAGCCGGCCGTTGTGGCCGAGCGGTTGTGGGCGCTTCAGTCCGGAACCGCGCTGCTGCTAGGGTCGCAGGTTCGAATCCTGCCTCGGGCATGGATGTGTGTGATGTCCTTAGGTTAGTTCGGTTTAAGTAGTTCTAGGGGTAGGGGACTGATGACCTCAGATGTAATGCTCAGAGCCATTGGAACCATTTAAGTACTTACATATGGCGCCGCTAGCGAGGAACGTGCTCCAACGCGTACGGACTGCCTCTACGTGAGCATGAGGCAGTAATGATCAGTGAGGCATTTACGTTTCGAGGGGACATTTTAAGTAAACATGGGTAAATGTAAGGACATGACGGAGCGCAACAAGAGGCCATCATGTATGGCCAAGCACATGACCTTACGGTGTGGAGGCTGCTCGATTCGTTGGCGTTTCACGGCGGACTGTTCAGAGTACCCACAAGCAGTGGCGTAACACACGTGGCCAAGAAACACGACGTCGGAATAGTGGTCTGTAAATGTTCCTAACTGGGAGGGATCTGAGACATCTTCACGGCATGTGAATCAAAATATCCCTCAAATCGGGCAGGACCTGTTAGCGAGCGAACGTTGTGACGGGAACTGAATTTAATAAACATTTGGAGTCAATGACCTCGTAAGAGGCCATTGATTACGTAGGCACATAAAAGCGACATGACTACAACAACGAAGTTCATCGGGCTGAAATAATACGTGACTGTGATTCATCAGTTTCTGCCGGCGTATTTGTTAATCGAACAGACCACGGGTGTACTGCCTATTCATAGTTTCCAACGAGCACAACATTTCGGCGATCAGACATATCGACATCATCAGGTAGGCTGACAAACTGATCTCTGAAGATTTTTCTTTTCTTTTCTTTTCTTTTCTTTTCTTTTCTTTTCTTTTATTTAGTTATTTGTTTCTTCTTTCTCTAGGGCTGACTAATTTCTTGCCTGGTGAGCATATCCAACATTTACGTAGCGATATTGCGTAGCGTTAAGACACTGGATTCGAATTTGGATGCTGGTGGCTGATATCATGATATCTCCATCTGGTCATTCAGATTCAGATATTCCACGTTTTCGTAATTCGCTCAAACACAATGCTCGAATGTCCCCTTTGAAAGGCACAGCCGATGTTCTTCCTCATCTTTCTTCAATCGCAGCATCCGCTCCGTCTCTAATGACCTCGTTGTCGACAAGACGTTAGTCATGCAGAGAAAAAAATTGTTGTTTGTAAAACTAATCTTATTAAAATGGCTACCATTTAAGCATTTGCTTTTAGGCAGCGTTGAATGCAAGTAAAACATACTCTGCCTTGTGATTCGTACATGAGATCAGCTACTCTAGCTGATCAAAAGTATTAGGACACCTATTAGTAAACATCAATATGGGTTGTGCCCACCCTACGCCGTTATAATGGCTTGAACTCTGGTGGAGCACTTAATGACGTGTGTGAATGTCGAAGAATGGCAGCCCATTCTCTCTCAAGAGCCGAAACCAGAATAGATAGTGGTGTTGCCCGCTAGGGTTGGAGCGAATCCTACGTTCTAACTCATCCCAGAGGTGTTCCATTGGGTTCAGAACGGACTCTGGTCAGCCCAGTCCATTTCAGGACTGTTACAGTACAAAAGCAATTGCCTCAGAGATGCTGCTTAGAGACAAAGTCCATTGTCATGCTGATATAACCATCGTCTCCCAACTGTTCCTCTACAGCACGCAATTACACGATGTTGTAAAATGTGTTCATATCGTCCAGAATTCCGCTCGTTGTTAATTGTTAAAAGGAGACCACACCGTTAGCACGGAAACACTCACGTATTCCACCATCATATACGCAGTGTTTTACTGTTTGCACGAAACATGATGCCAGGTAACGTTCTCCAGTGTACCAAGCGATGCTGCACATTTGTAGTTCCCCCCGTCAGTGCCGTGATTTTTGCGCTTATCGTTGGGAATTTGGTTAGTGCGGGCATCATAGCTATGCGAGTGACAGATCGTTGAGGGAAATCAAGAGAGGAAGGGAGGCAGGAAGAGTCGCAGTGGCCGGCATGGGGAGTGATCAAGCTGTGTGGGGAAATCATCTACTTGGGGAGCAGACGTAACTTCTCCCAGTGTCCAGAAGAAAACAGTAGCCTACAGCCAGTGACGAGGGACGGTGGAGAGTTTACATTCCACAGTACTGTGCAGAGTACAAAACGCTTCACTTTGATGGCCCACATTCATAAGTGGGCAGCTGACAGGTTCTGCCAGAGTTAACTATCGTGCTGCAGGTAGCATGCGTGACGAAGCTCGGTTGGTACATGTTGGGGTACTTTCAAATACGGCGAAGCTTTTACAGGATGTATAAAGTGAAGTTCTATATTACCAGGCGGAGCCTTGACGCATGAGAGAGTGGTATTTTATTGAATTGTGGTTTTTGTACTGTATTAAATACTGTTCTAGGCGCTTCAGTGTGGAACCGCGTGACCGCTACGGTCGCAGGTTCGAATCCTGCCTCGGGCATGGATGTGTGTGTTGTCCTTACGTTAGTTTGTAAGTAGTTCTAAGTTCTAGGGGACAGATGACCACAGATGTTAAATCCCACAGTGCTCAGAGCCATTTTTGAACGAGGGAAAATCAGAAACTCTCCACCCCTGTTATTGTTAAGCGAATACGACTGTAAGTACGGAGTCCACATATCCATTCCCAGCGATGAATCTTCCCTGGTCCGGCCCGCCCTCATATTCCGGTAGCTACGCGGCATGGTGATGTGGTCAGTTGTTGAAGATGGCGGTGTTGCTTCACAGGTCCGTTACATACGAAGAGCAAGGAGTGACGCGTTTTATATGGAGGCAGTGAGCATTCGTTGCTGACTGACGGCAACATTTTCCGCGTGGATGCAATGGTGAAAATGGATTAAAGGGCGCCCCTCAAGGATATTGCGCAGGAGCTTCGCATTTCGTTTGGGTGTATTTACGATGTCGTTCACGGGTGCTGAGGGTACCGAAAAGTTTTATGTAAGGTGGTGCTAAGCAATCGGATAATCGGATGACATGATGAAAGACAAACGAATGATTGCTTCACGGACTCACCTGTAACAGTATTTCACATACGGTGACAGTTTCCTGGACCACACTGTTGGTGGCGATAAAAAGTGGGTACCGTTCGGCACGCCGGAATGTAGACAATGTGGCTATCCCCCACGTCCATACAAGGCCGCACTGGGCAGTCAGATGTGCCGACATCTTCGGGTCATTTCACTGGAAGATTTCAAGGGATTTCCACACTTTCGGTTCGATGAAGACTTTTCTGGCAGGACAGCGATTCATGTACAACGAATAGGACAGGGTAGCAAAGTCCAAAGGTTTTTCCACAGTCAGCCGGGTCGATGCTACCAGTGGAGAATCCCACAGTTAATGCTGAATGTGACATATGTCTGAACAGGTGTGGAGACTATGTGGAAAACTAGTGTAAGGTATTTACAATAGTTCATATATTTTTAATTACATGTATGTACCTTAAATTGGCTCGTAAAAGTAGGGACAAAGACTTTATGATTCAATCATTGTATGCAGCCGTAAGTCTTTAGAGTTGTTCTGCGTTCCCGTATCTGTGTAACATACTGTTCTGTGAAACTGTGTTGTTCGTTAGCTTTGGTTGGGCGATGGATGGAGGTTGATGCTGATGCAGTATATTAAATTTCTATGGCAATTGCCCGTCTTGTACTACATGATTCTGGATGCCCGCTTGTAAAGCTGTTACAAGCTGACATTGTGATATCTGTTTCTCGACTGGTGTTCACTTACGTCACCAGCGCCGAGTAATACGTATTATTGCTTCGGAATACATTGATTTGTTTAGAACAAGCCTTTTTATTAATATTTCGTTGTGCCCATTTTAATTAACAATTGTTCCTGGGTAGAATAACGTAATTTCTGAATTTAACAATTGAAAATATTTCTACTGGTGTAGTTTGAGCTTCCATTTTGCAATATGATTTAAGAAAATGTTTAAAAATATTTCCACATTCGCATAGTCCCGAAGAACAATCCTCACTCCACCCAATTCCTACGCTACACTAGGCATTAGCCAAACCGATACCCTCCCATCGGATTTCCGGAGGATGAGTTCTCGCTTTATATCACTCGTTTCCAGACACCCGCTGTTCAGTGACACTGCTGTTTATTCCATCTACATCGTGGCTTAACAATGACTAAAAAAATTGTGACTTATTAAGAGCTGCTCGATCATTGTGCCCCATTCTTTGTAAGTCCCAACACATAGTCAATGTTCTAGCTGTTCAGCTGGAAGCACTTTGGAACTAACAAGTGATCCATTCCGCTGATTTCACGCAATTTTTTACAATCACCCATCCGCAAAGTTCGACGCTCCCTGTCTGTCAATATAAGACGTTCGCATGGTATTGGTTACAATGTGGTTGTACTTTCGCATCTCGAGTTCACAATTGCATCACAAGCAATTGACTTGTTCAACTTTAGAATTGTTAAAATGAACCTGCTGGAACTACTGCTCAGGTGACATCCAACTAACAGTCCACGTTCGATGTCACTAACCTCTCCTGACCCATCCATTCTAGTAGTACTGCAGCTTTACTGACTCCACAGTACACTCTACCTTCTTTCAAAGTGGCGGGTCTGTCTCTCGTGATATCTGGTGGTCACTTCCGCATAACGTAGGGTTGTCCAGATACTTCTGATCAGATAATGTGTGACTTGATGTGGTAGGTTAATCCACTGTTCACATTCATCGCACTTCCTCCTAATAAGTTATTAAATTAAAACAATGGAAAAGGAAACTAATGTATATGAATGTAGAGTCTTATTAGAGTAAGTTTGGTGAAACAGTCTGCATGATCCGACTGTAGAACTGCAAGATCTTTCAGTTTTAATTTAGCACTGCAGTTAGAATGTTTTGGACTGCCTTAAAGGAAGCCACATTTGTCGCTTCGGTGGATCAGCAGTGTACGCTAGGACACCATTTCATAATGACACGCTTGAGAGTGCGGTTACAGAACGTTTCGGAGGGCCAGCATAAAGATATGAAAAGGTAGAAACTGTAAGTAAGACGAAATTTCCGACGACAGACTACCTATCACAAATCAGACAACTCATCACAACCAGTACACGGACGAGTCGAAGAAATGAACACACAAGGGAAGAAAAACAATTCATCATAAAAAGCGCTTTGCAAGACTCAGAACGAGGTGACAGTTTTTTTAAAAAGTGTTCATGAAGAGTATCCAAGAGGAACCGTTTTGACTGAAAAACTTATAATGTGGCTTTTCTGACGTCACAGAAGACTCGGAAATTACAAGTAGGATCGACAGACAATTGTGTGGGGGAGAATGCGTTGGGGCTTGAATGAGATCGGACCTGTATCAGATGTCAGTCGACGTTCGTTAAATCATAAGCTTTGTATTTGTTTATTTCGTGTTAAATAACTCTGAATACATACAGTAGTACAGGCGGTGCTTCTAATTGGTGTTTCTGTTTTTCCTGGTGACGATATCTATAAACTTAGTCAGAGGTAGTTTAACTGAAAATGCTTATGGTGGCTAATTATTAATTGCATACTTGGTCAGTGTTGCTATAGACTGTAGATGATGGGGGATGGAAGACGTTACCTTAGTAAGTGTTCCGTGTACCTCATGTGTCTTATTAGCAGCAGATTCCAAACCTGCCCTGTTGATTTGCGTTTAGGTCCCATGTGGCACAGCCGAAGTGATAATAACGTTGTGTGGGATAGGTAAGTTCTATTGTGCAAAAGTGTTTTGTCAATCACAATTAGTTTCAGTCTCACAAGCTTCCTGAATTCTGGTTAGTGCTATTGACAACTTTATGTAAATATTCTAAATTCTGTACATCAGTTAATACTGGAGGACAAACGGCCTAAATAATATAGCTGATTTTACCGGATTAGTGTTTTCTTTCGTTAATAGTGTACCAGCCCTTTCTTGCTATTACAGCCACCGAAGGTCCTATTAGAAGTGCAGATCAGAGCACAGCGTAACCACAACAGCATCACAGATAAAGTCATGTAGGTTTAACATGTTGAGATTGTGCAACAGGATGTCAGAGATGCATTATCTGAAGGTAGGTATATATTGAAATTCTGTACCCCTGTTAGATCGCCAGTTACAGTCACAAGCAGGTTGTTGGATATTACATTGCAGAACTGAATATTGGTTTAGTTCTTCCTACTCGCTTGGGTCGATGTAAAACTATTGCAACAAATTATCAGTGAAGGTGATGCAAGGCAAGTTTAATTTTTGTTAACCTTAAATTGACAAAACATGTTTCATTAAACAGCAAAGAGAAAGTCAATCATGTTACAACGTGATCATCGGTGCCAGGAGTGGGTTTGGAATATTATGGAAGATACTGTAATAAAGCGTTTTAAAATGGTGCACCATAGTGCCAAGAAACAGCATGGAATGATGTAGTATTATTACTAAACGAGTGTTTAGGCGTTGAATGTTGTCCAGGGCTAAGTTCGGAATAGATAAACACAACGCTGAGTAGTATCAGGTAATGGTTGTAAGGCATCGCTCTTACGGCAGCAAGGGAGAGTGAAGTAGTGGGTCGTGCACTTTAGGTGATGCCGATAACATCGCCAAACAGGCAGTACACTCGTGGCCACAGGTGGCCCAGACAGCAGAAGGAAGACACGACGGTGCCAGGGGACTCTGCTGCGGAGCCGCGGCGAGGCCGTCAGCTCTACAATGCGAACAGCAGGCCCGACGGCAGGCAGACAACGCAACATCGAACGCGTCATATCCTTTGTCAGCTATTTGGCCCGCTAGAAACGTTACAGAACAGAATGTCCTATACTGATGGAAACCCAGTAGAAGGAGCCTTAGCAGATGCAACTGAAGGTAAAACTGTCGCAGATGGAATTAAGAGGGAACTAAGCAGTACAAACGTTTTCAGTGCAGGTGTTTACCCGACAAGTGTTTTTTACGGAGAGGAAAGAATGTTAACATCTCCAAGTATTGTGTCGTTAGAACCAGTGATAGTGGGCCGACTTGAAATCAGTCTGAGCAATTCAGTGCCGAAAGACGTTGATGACACTAATGAAATGACAGATGAACTACACGCTCAAAAAAAAGTTTTTCATCACCTCGGTTACAAGAGTTCCCGAACTTGTACAAAAAATTGGAATAGAGATCAACATTAACATCATTTTCACCTTTATTATTGCAAGCTTGCCGCTGTGGCTGAGCGGTTATAGGCGCTTCAGTCCGGAACCACGCTGCTGCTACGGTCGCAGGTTAGAATCCTGCCTCGGGCATGGATGTGTGTGATGTCCCTAGGTTAGTTAGGTTTAAGCAGTTCTACGTCTAGGGGACTGATGACCTCAGCAGTTAAGTCCCATAGTGATCAGAGCCATTTGAACCATTTTAATACCTCGTCTCCTACCTTTCAAACTTTGCAGAAGCTCTCCTGCGAAAGTTAATTCTTCAAAGATGTTAAGTTCCACAGTGCTTAGAGCGATTTGAACATTTCTTTTATTGCTCATGAAAACCACACATGGCACGTTGTACTACCATACGGCTACACATTGAGAGGGAGTGGTCCACACTGCTGTAAACACTATTACCTATAATACCCAGCAGCACGTCCTTTTGCATGGATCCATGCCTGTATTCGTCGTGGCATACTGTCCACAAGTTCATCAAGGCACTGTTGGTCCAAATTGTCCCACTTCTCATCGGTGATTCGGCTTAGATCCCTCAGAGTGGATGGTGGATCCCGATGTTCATAAACAGTCCTTCCAATCTATCCCAGGCGTGTTCGATAGGGTTTATGTCTGTCTGTATTGACGATAAAGTACCTTTGTGTTTTGATTTATAATAAATCTCATTGTAATGTTTAATCCACATATCGTTTCGTAGATAGATGGAGAATCTCATTTCCTGTCTTTTATTATGATCCAATTATCATTTTTTAGTTAGATTAAGATTTTTATTAAATTATTGTGAGTGTGCACTCCTTATTTTACCAACTAGCAGGGTCCACCATCAATTCCTTTCGTTACAGTTGTGCACATAATAAATTAAGTCGTAGGTAAGGTGGGGTCTTGTTATCATGCAAAATTCGCCAGAATTAAAGAGGTACAAACTCTTCTCCTCCCCGCCACCTCGCAACACGTCCAGACTATTTGAAACGTCCCCTTAGAACACTTGTACATGACTGTGCTTAAACTGACACACAATATTTTTTTAGCGCAACGCAATCTGACTTTCAGTAATCCCTACAAGAGAATGGCCTGACTAAATTAACCTACACGTTTCACAAACCACTTATCTCACAAAAATCTTCGATACTCGAACTACTGCAATACAGCGAGCGCTACTACTGCCAGCTAAATAAAAGATTCAAACTATGGAAGTCACTAACTACTGATAGGCATAGTTAGCAAATGAAAGATTTTAATAGAGAACAAACAATGTATTTACCTTACTAGTCATGATATATATAGCAGTCCATAACATCCAGTCTTACAAATTTCAAAACTCCGCCATCTCTCTCCCCACATCCACCACTGCTGGCGGCTTACCTCCATCTGCGCAACGCTACGCGCTGTTCACATCCAGCTGCCCAACACTACAATGCCGAATATTACAACAATGCTAACCAGCCACAGACTGCACACAGCACAGCCAGTGATGTTCATACAGAGCGCTACGTGGCGTTACCAATAAGAAAACATAAGAAAACATAAACTGCCCACTTACATAGCCCCCATACTCCCCACAATAAATTTTACAAACTGTTTTGGGCAGTGGCCAATACAGATTTGAAAAAAATTTTCCTCATTACAATAACAAAGAAATCAAATGCACACACTTATTGATACAATGTTGGTCAAAAGCTAAAATTTTCTCACAGTCCATAAAGACAGTCCTGATCATTCATCACAGTAAAATTGCAGTGTTTTTTTCTCAAAGTCTGAGCAGTATAAGATAATGCACACAGAAGTAGTGGATTTCCATGCAGTCTTGAAGAAGTAGTGCTGTCCTTCCAACGGAAAGACAGTGCTGACTCTTGACATGCAGACAGGTAATGCGCCACAACAGAGCAAACCCACAGCCGAGTCATTCGACGTTTTGAAGAATAGTGGTAGGTAGGTCATCACAGAGCAGACCCACTGTAGTCCTGGTACAGATTATGGTATTGGTGGGCCACCAGAGGTGCAGACTCACTGCAGTCCTTGTAGAAATAATGGTATTGGTGAGTCATCAAGGGTGTAGACCCACTGTAGTCCTTGTAGAGACGGCCAGCAGCCATCTGTTGCAACTGTTCGGGTGCACAATCACCATCGAAGAGACTTGCGGACAATATAGCAAGTCCATAAACCACCACTTGTGCACTCACAAAGTTTTTGGAATTGTCCTTAGAACCAGCAATGCTGTTATTCAGTCCCTTGCAGAATTATCAACACACGTGCAAACACTAACAGTCCCTACTTCTCACATATTGTCCATATACCATGACCAACAGAAATGTGTGCAGTGAAATGGAACTTAATTTGAAGAACTGGTGTCTATACAATTACAACATAAGAATACATCTTTACAAAGAAAATAACATATTATAAATGCAAATTATGTTTGAGGATAATAGTATTCCTCATCAGAGTGAATCTAGCTGAGTATTAGAGAAATTCTACAACATAAATCTTATTAGCTAAACACATAAAGACAGGAAAAACACAAATTCACATAGTGTAATAACACAAAAATACAGGACAGGGTTTGTTTTCAGTGTGACATTTGGTGCTGCAGTCCACCCCAAAACTTCATTCCATATATCTTTCCTCTTATTTCAACATTTTTTTCCACCAAAATATTCTATCCAAGCATGCTTTCTGTATTTATATGCTCACACATTTCTTACCTCATTATTTATTTTCCATTATCTTATCTCATCATTTATTTCCAAGAAATTCCTACCTAAACCTGTTGTCCCTAAACCCTACTTTCTTTGTTCATATCCTCTTCCAAAATACTTTTTTGGCCAAACCATTTTCTTATAGCTTCTCAATGCATTTCTTCCAATCCATTGCAACTCATTCTCTTATATAGTCTACCCCCTCTTAAGCTAACTTAAATCTACTGAGCTCATATGATAAACTAAGGGACGAGGCAATTCAGCAGCACAAAACAATTAACACAAACAGCAATGACAAAAAAATGGACATTGGCAAATCAGTTTCAATATTACAACTAATATAAGGAACTGAGCAGCAAACAAGAAAAATAAATCAGTAGTAAAACTAGCTTAACCGAGTAACACAAAGTGAAATTTAGTAGCACTATGCCTGGCAAACAGCAGCAGCAAATGCTATAACTAATACCTAAACATGACAAAGCTCAAGCAGAAAAAATAGTACACTAAAGACAACAATGCATATAAGGGAAATGTCTATTCACATCTTAATGACTATGTAATTAAAGTGGTGCACCACAAAAACTAATTCTACAAAAAATTACTAAGTACTAGAAAAGAAAAATATACATGCAGTTACTGTTATTAGTCCCTTCTTATTGTTCTTTCCATTCCAAGAGCTCCTTTTTCGAAGAATGTGTATCGTAAAATAATTATTTAATAGATCTGTTGACAGAAAGGATTCACATTAGCAAATGCATTTAATTTTATTTTATAAAACCAATGATGCAACACACCTGGAAAACAGATATCAAATAAAATAAGCAACTATGTACAAAGTGAAGCATAAAAATATCATTCAGTAGTCATGAAGCATTTCATAAGTTAGTAGAAATCCTCTCAATTCTCGTAGAAAGACACTTGTCATAATCAGGAGTGCAGATGTATGAATATTTCCTATCAATTCATAAGCATTTCAGTAAGTAGCACGAAGTACGATATGTTTCCAAGTAATGAGCGTGTCGTATTTGTGATGTTTTTTACAAAGGATTGTCAATAGCGAAGTTAATGGTCTCTCTTTTTTTCTCCACCTAATGGCTTTTTCTCCAGGCAGGTGGCACAGCTGGGCGTCCACGACGCGTTACGTGAAGGTCACTTAACTTTCTTACCGAAATATTTACGACAGCAGTGACAGTCTCACCTAAAAAAAATTCACAGGTCGAAAATTTGCGATACAAATGTGTAGAAACAAAATCCTATAAATATAACAGTGTTCAACAAGTTTTCGTCGGCATTGTGATAGATTCACACGTGTACACACATTTCATAACTCTTAAAGTACGATTCTTGGTTTCGAACATACTTTTTCACAAGTCAGAGTCCCTAACCACTTCTCATTATTCCTTAACTTATTACACATATACATATTCGTCGACACTTTTTCAATATTTCATCATAATAAATACATAGCATAATCAAATTCCTCATATAGCATCAGCTTATTGATCATACACATACCGCAACAGCGTAATACACATCGTCATCATAACATCATAAAACCTCAGCCAAATCTCAAAAAAGGCATCGATTTCTGCAATAATGTCAAAACCTAAAAAAATTCTCTGCTCATTTCAGTAGCGTCATCTACCTCAAATGTACACTCCTGGAAATTGAAATAAGAACACCGTGAATTCATTGTCCCAGGAAGGGGAAACTTTATTGACACATTCCTGGGGTCAGATACATCACATGATCACACTGACAGAGCCACAGGCACATAGACACAGGCAACAGAGCATGCACAATGTCGGCACTAGTACAGTGTATATCCACCTTTCGCAGCAATGCAGGCTGCTATTCTCCCATGGAGACGATCGTAGAGATGCTGGATGTAGTCCTGTGGAACGGCTTGCCATGCCATTTCCACCTGGTGCCTCAGTTGGACCAGCGTTCGTGCTGGACGTGCAGACCGCGTGAGACGACGCTTCATCCAGTCCCAAACATGCTCAATGGGGGACAGATCCGGAGATCTTGCTGGCCAGGGTAGTTGACTTACACCTTCTAGAGCACGTTGGGTGGCACGGGATACATGCGGACGTGCATTGTCCTGTTGGAACAGCAAGTTCCCTTGCCGGTCTAGGAATGGTAGAACGATGGGTTCGATGACGGTTTGGATGTACCGTGCACTATTCAGTGTCCCCTCGACGATCACCAGTGGTGTACAGCCAGTGTAGGAGATCGCTCCGCACACCATGATGCCAGGTGTTGGCCCTGTGTGCCTCGGTCGTATGCAGTCCTGATTGTGGCGCTCACCTGCACGGCGCCAAACACGCATATGACCATCATTGGCACCAAGGCAGAAGCGACTCTCATCGCTGAAGACGACACGTCTCCATTCGTCCCTCCATTCACGCCTGTCGCGACACCACTGGAGGCGGGCTGCACGATGTTGGGGCGTGAGCGGAAGACGGCCTAACGGTGTGCGGGACCGTAGCCCAGCTTCATGGAGACGGTTGCGAATGGTCCTCGCCGATACCCCAGGAGCAACAGTGTCCCTAATTTGCTGGGAAGTGGCGGTGCGGTCCCCTACGGCACTGCGTAGGATCCTACGGTCTTGGCGTGCATCCGTGCGTCGCTGCGGTCCGGTCCCAGGTCGACGGGCACGTGCACCTTCCGCCGACCACTGGCGACAACATCGATGTACTGTGGAGACCTCCCGCCCCACGTGTTGAGCAATTCGGCGGTACGTCCACCCGGCCTCCCACATGCCCACTACACGCCCTCGCTCAAAGTCCGTCAACTGCACATACGGTTCACGTCCACGCTGTCGCGGCATGCTACCAGTGTTAAAGACTGCGATGGAGCTCCGTATGCCATGGCAAACTGGCTGACACTGACGGCGGCGGTGCACAAATGCTGCGCAGCTAGCGCCATTCGACGGCCAACACCGCGGTTCCTGGTGTGTCCGCTGTGCCGTGCGTTTGATCATTGCTTGTACAGCCCTCTCGCAGTGTCCGGAGCAAGTATGGTGGGTCTGACACACCGGTGTCAATGTGTTCTTTTTTCCATTTCCAGGAGTGTACTTTAAAAATCATGCTCCCTTACCAAATGTATCACTCAAAGCTCTCATAGTATCACAATGGGTCCGAAAAAATATGAAGAGTTCACAAAGTACATACAAAATACAGTTTCATAAGTGTGAAGTTATCCAACTGTGTAATTGTGTAAACATGTGTCACTGATGTAGTAAAAAAAATGTTTGTTTCTCTGTTAAATAATCAGGTAGCTGTGTAATTCTGTGTTGGAGAAATATGGTACCGATGTGCAAAGTTGTATAAGCAAATACCATATTAGCTAGGGCTCCTTGTGCTTGCCACACACATGGTACACAAAGTAAGCGTGTACCCCCCTCAGGATTAATGTAATTATACCCTCGGGTGTTACAGATTACAGCAATGGAATGAAATGTATCACGGAAAACCTTTGTATCATTGTACTTCAAAAATCTTTAAAAACAAATGTTTTAAGTATAAAATTAATCACTCAAATACGTGTACTGTAGCGCTAAACTATGCGTCTTCCTGCAACATCATCTCTGTGGAAGTGTCGTAGTTATCGTCCTCCAAAAGCTAAGTTCTGCAGAAGTTAATGTACTTACCTCATGATAAACAAAAGTGAAATGCCTTGCGTATAGATATCGTAGTTATTATGCTTATTGTCGTGATGAAGAAAGTACTGTACAGTAACGTATTGTTGTGCCACGAAAAAGGCTGTCTCATTGTAGCTATACCACAAAAGTTACTACTAAAACATGTTTTACTTTCCAGAATAATTCAGAAAAACTGTGCAGATATAAAACAGAAACACCGCAAAAGCAACAATGTAAATTATGTCACACATTAGTAGCGTCGTGATATAATCGTGTAGCTGTCAAAGAAACCAAATACTAAGTCATCTTTAATCTCACCAAAACTACTTCAAATAAGGAATGTCTTTTCAAGTAAACCAAAATGTTCTATTAAAATCTCATTAGCAGTGCCGGTATATGTTCCAAGTATGTAAGTTTTATAGTCGTTACGTAATAGTGCAACTAACAAGCAAGAATGTACACACACAGTAACACTGTGTCCTCTGTTCACTATCACAATGCAGTGGTAATTTCTGTTAAAATAAGTTCTCTTGGTTCTTGACTGGATATTTAACTTCAAACTTTGTTGCATGTTAACAGATTCTAAGTCTGACAAAGCATACTAGTAATGTAAAGTGAAAAATTTTATAGCAAAGACTAAGTTAAAAAAACAGATTATCTTTCAATAAAAGGGTTTAACATGTGAAATGTGGTGTAAACCATTACTCTTCCTAGTACGCAGAGTTTCAACTTCAACGCAATTGTCATGTGGTATAAGTTGGATTCTGTAAGGTCCATTGTAAACTAGAAAGAATTTCTGACTCAAGTGTTTCTTCTTATGTGACAATGAATGAGCTTTAATGAGAACTTTCTGA
Source organism: Schistocerca piceifrons (assembly GCF_021461385.2). Classification (NCBI taxonomy): domain Eukaryota; kingdom Metazoa; phylum Arthropoda; class Insecta; order Orthoptera; family Acrididae; genus Schistocerca; species Schistocerca piceifrons. The sequence continues at coordinate 241,134,719 of NC_060143.1, forward strand.
CCAATATATAATTTCTTTCCATTTGCTTTACCATTTAGTCTTCTCCTTTTGTCTGCCGCAGATTATATATTTTTAATAGCCAAATCAATTATGTCCTTGTGTCGAAGTTTACGTGTATTCGGGAAAGGTACAAACTCTCTGATTCTGTTCGGTGGTTCTTCATTTTTCAGTACAAGAGTAGGTGGTAAAGCAGTGGAGTTATGAGGCATTTCATTCAGCACGTTTTGAAATAAGTGTAAATATCTGTCCTATTGCTGAAGCTTTCTGTGACAATAAAGTCTGCAAAGCTTATTGATTTCTTTCATAATCCGTTCGGAGGGGTTACAATGTGGTGAGTACAATGAAATAAAAACAGGTTTGATTTTATGGTTCCGAAGCATGCGTTCCCAAACAGCAGATCTGAATTGCGGTCCATTATCTGAAATGACTATACTAACATGTCCAACTTCACGTAAGAAATTTTTAACAAAGGTGTTGGATACAGACCGTCCAGTGGCTTTACGTAACGGAGTGAAAGAAACAAATTTTGAAGTAAGTTCAACAGCGACTAGAATGTACGAAAATCCATTCGATGTTCTGACAAGGGGTCCCAAGAGATCATCTGCAGCAAATTCTTTTAATTTAGAAGGAATGAGAGGAAACAACGGAGCACGATGTGAGATAGTAGAAGGTTTCGCCTTTTGACGAAGTTTACAAATAGACAAGACTCTTCGAATTCTCTTTGCCATATTGTTAAAATAACAAGTCATCCGAAGAATATGATAACATTTTCGTGGGCCAAAATGTGCATTGCTGAAATGAATGTGAAGTGGAGTTCTTGCAGAAGTAGTGCCCAACGTTTTAACCTGTCATGATTTAATTTTGAAGACATAAGAAATTGTAATGCACGATGATCACTGTATACTTTTACGTGCTTACCAGTAAGGAAGAAACGGAATTTGTTAAATGCCCAAACGGTAGCTAAAGCTTCTAATTCAGTAATGGAATAATTTTTTTCAGATTTTGTTAGCACTCGGCTAGCAAAAGCAATGGTTTTCAGGACGGTAGTGTCATTTTCTATGGCTTCTTGAAATAAATGGGCACCAAGACCGCCTTTAGAAGAATCCGTGCTAAGGCAGAAATGTTGTGACAGATCTGGATGAGCTAGTATTGGTGCGTTAAGTAGCGATTCTTTCAAAGAATTGAATTCCAACTGTGCTTGTTCGTCCCAGTTCCAAATAGTATATTTTCCAGTGAGACAACAAAGTTTTGGTGAAACAAGAATTTGCACATTCAGAAAACGACGGTAAAAATTTATGAGACCTAGAAAACTGCGGACTTGTTTCTTTGTGGATGGTATTGGAGTGGCTCTGATTGCTTCTAACTTTTCAGGAACCGGCTGAATGCCTTCAGATGAAATAATATGTCCCAAAAACCTCACCTTTGACCTACCGAATTCAGACTTTTCCAAGTTAATTGTAATTCCATATTCTGCAAAAATACGTAACAAACTGTTGGGGATGCGATTATGTTGTTCCCATGAAGCTTCTGCTATTAGAATATCATCCACATATAAAGTGATGTGACGTTTTAAGAACTCAGGTAATATGGAATTTAGCCCGCGAATGAACGCTGCCGAAGAAATGTTCAAACCAAAAGAAAGATTCCGAAATTGATAGCAAACGCCGAAACAAAGAAAAGCTGTGTATTTTCTACATTCTGGATGAAGTTCGATCTGATAAAAGCTGGATCTGAGATCAATAGAAGACAACACTTTTTCACCATTAAAATTTTGAAGAAGTTCTTCCAACGTTTGCGGCCTGTCTGTTTAAGGAATGATGATAGTATTGATTTGTCTCGAATCTAAGACAAGCCTGATCGATCAATTTTTCTTCTCAACAACATGTAATGGATTGTTGTATGAGCTTACTGCAGGCTCAATAATGCCCTCGTCAAGCATAGACTGTACTTCTGTTGTAACATGGTCCCTATAATGCGACGGAATTACATATGGTCTAACACAAAATTTTATATGCTCACGAACACGAAACTGGTATTGAAATCCCTTGACTGTTCCTGTTTTGTGAGTAAAAACTCTGGAATTTGCTTGAAAAATCTGAAAAAGGTCCTGCCTATCAGTGTCATTACAATTCTCAATTGTTTGAATTTTATTCTGAATTAACTCATTAGTAGCAAATATGTCGTCGATATCATCCCTGTCAGTACTTGCAGAGTGATTGTTAGTGTCTAGTTCCGTAGAAAATTCCGCACTGTTGTCTAACAGAAGGTAAAGCCGAGTAATTTCCTCGTCATGGTTTGAGAGCCAATCTTCAAATTTCAAAGCTATTGACTTACCTTCTTTCTCTAAACTTATTTCAGCATCGTAAAAGTTTAAGATTGCTTTGTATTCATGCAAAAAGTCTACTCCCAATATAATTTCCGTCGACAATAATGGAACAATAAGAAAGTTCATAGAGAAGCTGTGGCTTTGACAAAAGAATTCTAAATTGGTTTGTTGGCGTACATCTACACTTTTTCCAAGGATTGCACCTTATAATTTAATCTTACGTAACGGAAGTGTGGGGCAATCGTTCGATTTGTTGAATTTGCAAAAGGCTGTTTCACTAATCACTGAAATGGGACTACCAGAGTCAAGTAGTGACATAAATTTTACGTCATTTACTGTAATGTGAATCACAGGATATGCACTGGTGTTATGTTTTACGTCGTGTTCCTGGAGTAAGATGTCCTTAATGTCTTCCATTTTTATGTAGTTACTAGCTACGGCAGCTGCGTCGTCAGTTCCATAAGTACGTTTTGTGGCTGCCAGCGGTATGAGTCATTGCCTACTGTCTCTTTGTTGGCGCGCGTCGTTATTGGGATTTGGAGACCTAACGTCTACAAATTGACCTTGTCGAGAGGGCCCTGCTCTGTTTGAATCCCTCCAGTTCTGATGCAATTCAGGTCTGTCGTTACGATCATATCGTCTGTCGTCATGTCGGTAGATTCCATAGTTTCTTTCTTGTCGGTCACGTGGTGGAGAATTTCTCCCTGAATCGTAACTGTGCGCTGGACCGTTGCATCTAAAGTTATTCTTTCTCCCTTGATAATAATTATTGTGGTTCCCATATAGTCTGTTTCTCTGATTGTCTCTGTGATAGTCATTACTGCGGAGAGGTGATCTTTCCCTGTAATTATTACTACTCTGCCAACGGTTGTCATACGGGTGGTGTCTGTTTTGGTCACGATTTACATTGTAAGAATAGCCTTGTCGTGTATTATTTCTGTCATCGCGGAATTGTGACAGATGTGACCTGTAATTGTTGTGCTCCTGTTTTCGAGTTCCGCGATTGTCAGTGTCAATTTCCAGTTATTGTAACAGTCCCTGAAAAGCTTCAATGTCGTCTTTGCAACGTCCTGCTAAAATAATATGTCGTAAATGTTCAGGCAATTTGATTAAGCAAATGCGGATGAGTTCTGAGGGGCTGTATGGGTTTGAAAGATACTGATTCTTATGCTACATGTCTTCAAAATATTTCATAAGACTGGAAAATTCAGATTGTTCGAAACGTTTCATCATTATGATGCTATGTCTTACTCGGTCTTGTAGAGGAAGGCATGATAAAATTCTCCTTCACTGTGGCAATCGTGAATGACCGATCGCATTCTTACAGCTGGTTCATTTTCTAAATAGCCACACATAAATTCTAACCTGTGCTCCAATGACCAGTTGGGAGGAAAACAATGAGAGAATTGATGGAGCCATGCTTGTGGATGAATGTCGTTGTCAGAAATCTTAAATGTTTTGAATTTACGTGTAGTAATGAACAGCTTATAGTCAAAATCATGGTGTCGGTGAGTCGCACATCGCTCATTGTTACTTCGTTTCGGCGGTTCCATCTCAAAATCCAATGCGCCTTGCCAATTTCTTTCATAATTTCCGAAGTGTCCTGTGTTATTACTTTGTGGTTGCTCCGTATTTCTATGTCCCTCTTCCCGTACTGGAGCGCGAGTGTCCTCTGAAATATGTAATTGGTGTATTACTTGCGCCAACTGATCTTGTACTTCCCGGATTTCTCTTTTATACTGTGTATTGACTTGATTTTGATTTTGTTTGAATTTTGTAATTTGTTCATACTCTTCAGTGTCCGTGAAGGCTACAGGTCTTGTGTCATTCAGATCATCATCTACCTTTTTAGATAAGTTAGTGAACTCATCTGAATGTTCGGCTACTTTATCCGTTAGTGAAATTATTTCCTCTGTGTGTTTTTCTGAACCAAGTTTCAGAGTGTCCATTTGTGTTGAAATCGTATCTACTGTGTCTTTTAAGTTTTCCTGAGTTTTTTCAAGCTGCATAACCGAATCGGTAGATGCAGCTGAGTCATTTTTAGTTTGCAAGATGTCGTGATTTTCATGAACAATAGTTTGCAGTTCCTTTATGGCTGCTTCATGATTTTGTAATGCATTTTCATGACGCGAAAAAATAGGTTGGAAATGCTCACAAATTTGTGTTTTTACGTCGTTACAGACTTTTTTACATTTCGATTCGATTTTATGTAACTCAGTAGTTAAATCTTTACGTGTTTGTTCAAGCGTGGTGTGAAGATTTTGTTCCATTGCGTCTAACTTTTGAAGATTTTGTCCCATTTGTTTCTGATTTTGTTCAAGCGTTGTGTCTAACTTTTGATGATTTTGTTCCATTGTGTCTAACTTTTGAAGATTTTGTTCCATTGTGTCTAACTTTTGTAGCCTTTGTCCCATTTGTTGCATTAACTGTAATAACATTGCACTGGTGTCTCAAACATGTTCTTCAGTGTTTTTCGGCAGTGAATTTGCACCGGCAACATTCACATTTTGACAAGCGGAAAACGTGTCTTGACTCATTTGAGAAAACTGTGAGAACCCAAAACCTGGGTCTACAGTATTTGCAATATTGTGTCCTGTCATTTCGGAATCCTGAGGCGAGCTGTTGCCAACCGATCGATCGATAATGCTTCCATGTTCACTAATTGTTTCACTGTCTACACCATTATTTGCCACCCGCTCCATTTCCCTATGCACAATTACCAAATTACTACTCTGAATGTCTGTTAATTCATTACACAGTGGTGCTGATAAGTTACTCTCATCGTCACTATTATTTCTCAGTTTACTTTGGAGCCTAGTGTTACGTTTTTCACACGCCATTATTGTCACAATATTTCACACGATAACACAGAAAAGCACAATTTGAAGATCAAAAATAAGAGAACTCATTAACATAGCACTGAAAATAATATCTCGTTAATTGCAAGCGCAGCTGCGAAATACTTGCTGGAAATCTACATGCATGCCACAACTGTTTTACTGTACAACAATGAAAGACTGCAACTACAAAGGAGATTCTTTCTACAATTACGCGCTAGCAATAAACTAAAGCTGCACTAATTACACAAGCTACAAGAAAAAATCAGAAGATTCCAGTGAGGTATCCTCGGTTAAGGGTCGACATATGAAACGTCTCCTTAGAACACTTACACATGACTGTGCTTAAACAATTTTTTTTTAGCGCAACGCAATCTGACTTCCGGTAATCCCTACAAGAGAATGGCCCTGACTAAATTAACCTATACGTTTCACAAATCATTTACCTCACAAAAATCTTCGTTACTCGAACTACTGCAATACAGCGAGCGCTACTACTGCCAGCTAAATAAAAGATTAGAACTATGGAAGTCACTAACTACTGATACGCATAGTTAGCAAATGAAAGATTTTAATAGAGAACAAACAATGTATTTTCCTTAATAGTCATAATATATATAGCAGTTCATGACATCCAGTCTTACAAATTTCAAAACTCCGCCAGCTCTCTCCCCACATCCACCACTGCTGGCGGCTCACTTCCAACAGCGCAACGCTACGCGCTGTTCACATTCGGCTGCCCAACACTACAATGACGAATATTACAACAATGCTAACCAGCCACAGACTGCACACAGCACAGCCAGTGATTTTCATACAGAGCGCTACGTGGCGTTACAAATAAGAAAACATAAGAAAACATAAAGAGCCCACTTACATATTTAAGGACTGGAATGACGTTGGACCGCAACAGACACTCATAGCGTTTACCGGTGGCGGTACAGGTAACAGGACCTGCAAGACTCGTCTCCGTACGATAACCGATACCGTCAACCCGCACCATACAGTCACCTTTACAGAATGAAATGGTACTGGCTGATTTGTGGGCGGAATTTCCGTTCCCGATATTCTGCAGGTCTGTGTATTGACATGTCCTTCGATATGGAAACGGATTGGAAATGGGTTGGAAATGGGTTCCTTCCGTCCACAAAATATTCCGTATCCATTCACTGTCCACTTCCATGCGAGTAATAAATTCCAGAGTGAACGACTGTCATGCAGGTAGATCAGCGGGAAGCAACTCCTGAAGATGAGCGATTTTTCATTTATAGGAATGCAGGATGTTTAGTAGGGCCTTATGCACCATGCTTCCAAGTATGTCAAATTTTCGGGCCAATCACCCTGCAATGTATGTTTGCGCACCACTGCTCTATCCCTCCTTAAATGCTGTCGCCACTTGTTCGGCAGACGTTGGGTCAACTGCTTTCCTTCCTCTGCCACACTGTACTTCTAACGGACCAGCGTTTTCGAATTCAGTAATAATTTTCTCCCGAATCTTAGCAGACATCGGACCAATGTTTTTTTTTTTTTTTTCATATCCCTTGAATGTCCAGAACTTCTGCAAATTTTCTGGTGCACAGTCACTGTTCTTGTAAAAGAGCTTCACCACCAGCGTGCCATCTTTCAAAGATACCGTTATCCATGGCTTTTCGGTCACAAACTGAGGAACACCCGTGCGCTGCGCATGTGTTGGTGTGCATATTGTAACGCTTACAGTGTCATTTAATGGTTGAACATTTTTTCACATGAAGTATCCCTCTTCGGAAATTATATGTTGTTCAAATACACTACTGGCCATTAAAATTGCTACTCCACGGAGATGACGTACTACAGACGCGAAATTTAACCGACAGGAGGAAGCTGCTGTGATATGCAAATGATTAGCTTTTCAGAGCATTCACACAAGGTTGGCGCCGGTGGCGACACCTACAACGTGCTGACATGAGGAAAGTTTCCAACCGATTTCTCATACACAAACAGCAGTTGACCGGCGTTGCCTTGTGAAACGTTGTTGGGATGCCACGTGTAAGGAGGAGAAATGCGTACCATCACCTTTCCGACTTTGATAAAGGTCAGATTGTAGCCTGTCGCGATTGCGGTTTATGGTATCGCGACATTGCTGCTCGCGCTGGTCGAGACCAGATAACTGTTAGCAGAATATGGAATCGGTGGATTCAGGAGGGTAATACGGAACGCCGTGCTGGATCCCAACGGCCTCGTATCACTAGCAGTCGAGATGACAAGTATCTTATCCCGATGGCTGTAGCGGATCGTGCAGCCACGTCTCAATCCCTGAGTCAGCAGATGGGGACGTTTGCAAGACAACAACCATCTGCACGAAGAGTTCGACGATGTTTGCAGCGGCATATACTATCAGCTCGGAGTCCATGGCTGCATTTACCCTTGACGCTGCATCATACACACGAGTGCCAGCGATGGTCTACTCAACGACGAACCTGGGTGCACTAATAGCAAAAGTCATATTTTCGGATGAATCCAGGTTCTGTGTACAGCATTATGATGGTCGCATCGGAGTTTGGCGACATCGCGGTGAACGCACATTGGAAGCGTGTATTCGTCATCGCCATACTGGCGTGTATCACCCGGCGTTATGGTGTGGGGTGCCATTGGTTACACGTCTCAGTCACCTCTTGTTCGCATTGACGGCACTTTGAACAGTGTGTTACGACCCGTGGCTTGGTTGGTTGGTTTGTGGGATTAAAGGGATCAGACTGCTACGGTCATCGGTCCCTTATTCCAAGTACTAAAAACACCCACAGAGAATAAAAACGAGTAACAGAATAGAGCACAGACGACACAGAACAAGAGAAACTGAGACAAAGACCAGACAAAACGAACTAAAATCACACAGAGTGTGACGGTGGTTGGCCGACCATAGAAATAAAAAAGGAAAAGCCAACCACTTAAAACACATTAAAAAATCAGTTTAAAACCGGAGGCCAAAGGCCGGAATCAACACAAAACACGAAGATAAAACAGAAACACTTAGATTAAATTATAAAAAACCCCTGCCCGAATAAAACGTAAAACTAAGTCAGCCACAGCCGAGTCATCTGTTAAAAGGGCAGGGAGCGTGTCAGGCAGTGCGAACGACTGCCTGAGCACAGCTAAAAGCGGACACTCCAATAAAATATGGACCACAGATAAAACGGAGCCGCAGCGACATAGAGGTGCGTCCTCACGGCGCAATAGGTGGCCGTGCGTAAGCCGAGTGTGCCCAATGCGCAGCCGGCAGAGGACAATAGACTCCTGGCGGGAGACCCGCATGGACGACCGCCACATAGTCGTCGTCGCCTTGATTGGACGGAGTTTGGTGGGCGTGGGCAGATTGCGCCATTCAGCGTCCCAAACTGAAAGGACTTCACGGCGTAAGACTGCCCGCAAATCAGTCTCCGGGAGGCCAATCCCCAGAGATGATTTACTAGTGGCCTCTTTCGCCAGGCGGTCAACATTCTCATTGCCAGGTATCCCAACATGGCCTGGGGTCCACACTAAGACCACAGAGCGGCCGCAACGCGCAAGACTATGCAGGGACTCATGGATAGCCATCACCAGACGAGAACGAGGGAAACACTGGTCGAGAGCTCGTAAACCGCTCAGGGAATCGCTACAGATAACGGAGGACTCACCTGAGCAGGAGCGGATATACTCTAGGGCACGAAAGATGGCTACCAGCTCAGCAGTGTAAACGCTGCAACCATCCGGCAAGGAACGTTGTTCGGAATGGTCCCCTAGAGTTAGCGCATACCCGACACGACCAGCAACCATCGAACCGTCAGTGTAAACAATTCCAGAGCCCTGATACTTGGCCAGGATGGAAGAAAAGCGGCGGCGGAAGGCCTCTGGAGGGACTGAGTCCTTCGAGCCCTGTGCCAAGTCGAGCCGAAGGCAAGGGCGAGGAACACACCAAGGGGGTGTACGCAGAGGTGCCCGGAAAGGAGGTGGAACAGGGAAAAATCCAACCCTGGAGAGAAGCTCCTTGACGCATACGGCGATCGGACAACCCAACCGGGACCGACGTTCTGGCAGATGGACGACTGACTGCGGGAACAGCACACGGTAATTTGGATCCCTGGGCAAGCTAAAACATGGACAGCATAAGTAGCCAGTAATTGTTGGCGTCGTAACCGCAGTGGAGGGACACCTGCCTCCACTAGTATGCTGTCCACAGGGCTGGTGCGGAAAGCACCAGTGGCAAGGCGTATCCCACTGTGGAGAATTGGGTCCGCACCCGCAACGCAGATAGGGATGCTGAGCCATAAGCCAGGCTCCCATAATCCAGACGGGACTGGATTAACGCCTGGTAGAGCCGTAACAGGGTAGAGCGGTCGGCGCTCCAGCGGGTGTGGCTCAAACATCGCAGAGCATTGAGATGCCGCCAACACGCCTGTTTGAGCTGCCGGATATGAGGCAGCCAAGTCAGCCGGGCATCGAAAACCATCCCCAAAAACCTGTGGGATTCCACCACTGAAAGAAGTTCGCCGTTAAGAGAAAGCTGCGGCTCCGGGTGGACAGTACGTCGCCGGCAGAAATGCATAACGCAGGTCTTGGCTGCCGAAAACTGGAACCCTTGAGCTACAGCCCAAGACTGCACCTTGCGGATAGCGCCCTGTAGCTGACGTTCAACAGCTGCAATGCCAGTAGAGCTGTAGTAAAGGCAGAAGTCGTCAGCATACAGGGAAGCGGAGACAGAATTTCCCACGGCCGCAGCGAGCCCGTTAATGGCTATTAAAAACAGGCTGACACTTAAAACAGAACCCTGTGGCACACCGGTCTCCTGGTCGTTGGAGGAACTATATGAGGCTGCGACGTGCACGCGGAAGGTACGATACGACAGAAAATTTCGGATAAAAATCGGCAGAGGACCCCGAAGACCCCATCCATGAAGCGTAGAAAGGATGTGATAACGCCATGTCGTATCGTATGCCTTCCGCATGTCGAAAAAGACAGCGACCAGGTGCTGACGGCGGGCAAAGGCAGTACAGATGGCCGACTCCAGGCTCACCAGATTGTCGGTGGCGGAGCGGCTTTTACGGAACCTACCCTGAGACGGAGCCAGAAGGCCCTGAGACTCCAGCACCCAATTCAAGCGCTGGCTCACCATCCGTTCGAGAAGCTTGCAATGAACGTTGGTGAGGCTAATGGGGCGGTAGCTGTCCACCTCCAAAGGGCTCTTGCCCGGTTTCAAAACGGGGATGACAATGTTCTCCCGCCAGTGCAACGGAAACTCACCCTCGACCCAGAGACGGTTGTACAGGTCGAGGAGGCGCCGCTGGCAGTCCACTGAAGGGTGTTTCAGCATCTGACAGTGGATGCCATCTGGCCGAGGAGCGGTATCAGGGCAAGCGGCTAGGGCACTGCGAAATTCCCACTCTCTGAATGGAGCATTGTAAGATTCTGGGTGGTGGGTGTGAAACGAAAGGCTCCGACGTTCCATCCGCTCTTTAATGGAGCGGAAGGCCTGGGGGTAATTCGCAGAAACGGAACTCATAGCAAAATGTTCTGCTAAGCGGTTTGCAATGACGGCGGAGTCTGTACAAACTGCTCCATTCAGTGAGAGCGCAGGGACGCCGACAGGGGTCCGATAGCCGTAGACGCGTCGAATCTTGGCCCAGACCTGCGATGGAGTGACATGGAGGCCAATGGTGAACACATACCGCTCCCAGCACTCCTTCTTGCCTCGGCAGATAAGGAGGCGGGCCCGCGCACGTAGCCGTTTGAAGGCGATAAGGTGGTCTATGGAGGGATGTCGCTTGTGATGCTGGAGCGCCCACCGGCGATCTTTAATCGCTTCAGCGATCTCAGGCGACCACCAAGGCACAGCCCTCCGCCGAGGGGACCCAGAAGAACGGGGAATGGCAGATTCGGCGGCAGTAACGATGCCGGTGGTGACCGATTGAACCACTGCATCAATGTCATCAGTAGAGAGAGGCTCAATAGCGGCAGTGGAGGAGAACAAGTCCCAGTCAGCCGTATTCATAGCCCATCTGCTAGGGCGCCCAGAAGAGTGACGCTGTGGCAGTGACAGAAAGATTGGAAAGTGGTCACTACCACACAGGTCGTCATGCACACTCCATTGGACAGACGGTAAGAGGCTAGGGCTACAGATTGAAAGGTCAATGGCGGAGTATGTGCCATGCGCCACACTGAAATGTGTGAAGGCACCATCATTTAACAGCGAGAGATCGAGCTGTGCCAATAAATGCTCAACGATGGCGCCTCGACCTGTTGCCACTGACCCACCCCACAGCGGGTTATGGGCGTTGAAGTCGCCCAATAGCAAGAAAGGTGGCGGCAATTTGGCTACCAGTGCAGCCAGGACATGCTGCGAGACATCACCATCTGGTGGAAGGTAAAGACTGCAGACGGTAACAGCCTGTGGCGACCACACCCGAACAGCGACAGCCTCTAAAGGTGTTTGGAGAGGGACAGACTCGCTGTGCAGAGTGTGAAGGACATATATGCAGACGCCACCAGACACCCTTTCATAAGCTGCTCGGTTCTTATAATAACCCCGATGGCCACGGAGGGCGGGGGTTCGCATTGCTGGAAACCAAGTTTCCTGAAGAGCAATGCAGAAGAAAGGGTGAAGGCTGATAAGTTGGCGGAGCTCAGCTAGATGGTGGAAGAAACCGCTGCAGTTCCACTGGAGGATGGTGTTGGCCATGGCTGGGAAAGGAGTGACGGGACTGGGAAGGCAGATTACGCCGCTGGGTCACCTGCTGCCTCCGATGGAGCACCCATGCAAATGCTATCCATTGCGTCCGAGGGACCGGCGAGATCGAGGTCCTCAGCGGACGCCAGAATCTCCACCTCGTCCTCAGAGGCAGAGCTTGTAGGAAGTGGTGGGATGGGTGCCACCGCAATAGCGTTGGTCTGGGGGACTTTCTTCTTTTTCTGCTTGTCGCGCTGTGCCTTCGGTGGTTCAGGCTTCATGGGCTTCACTGGGTCAGTCTCAGGGACAGACGACGACCGTGAGGCCCTACAAAAAGGGACTGGTGGTTGTTTCAACCACTTGCGGGCGTCCGCTTCAGGCATCAGCAGTGCGATCCCTGTGTAGTCAGGGGGCTACCACCAAGAGGGTACATGACGACCCCACCACAATGGACTGGCTACCATGCTTGATGTCGGGTGTCGAAATATCCATGTACATCATGAGGGCAAAGATGGAAGTGCACATTGGAGGGAATGTATGCCACCCGGAACACACTGCAGTGGATGTGGCCGGAAGCTCGATGTAAGTCCAACTCCATGAAAAATCAGGTGTGCCAAATCTTAGGGCACGATGGATTTTTAGATGCACCACGTAAGGTGTCCTTCCGCAAATGGTACGCACTAGCGGAAAAATTTAGAAACGGAGTGGTCAAACCCCTTAGGGGACCATCACATTAAAGGCTGAAACAGTTGAGACTCCTTTTAGTCGCCTCTTACGACAGGCAAGAATACCGCGGGCCTATTCTTACCCGCGAACCCGCATGGGGACGACCCGTGGCTCTACCCTTCGTTCGATCCCTGGGAAACCCTACATTTCAGCAGGATAATGCACGACCGCATGTTGCAGGTACTGTACGGGCCTTTCTGGATACAGAAAATGATCGACTGCTGTCCTGGCCAGCACATTCTCCAGATCTCTCACCAATTGAAAACGTCTGGTCAATGGTGGCCGAGCAACTGGCTCGTCACAAAACGCCAGTTGCTACTCTTGATGAACTGTGGTATCGTTTTGAATCTGCATGGGCAGCTGTATCTTTACACGCCATCCAAGCTCTGTCTGACTCAATGGCCAGGCGAATCAAGGCCGTTATTACGGCCAGAGGTGGTTGTTCTGGGTACCGATTTCTCAGGATCTGTGCACCCAAATTGCGTGAAAATGTAACCACATGTCAGTTCTAGTATAATATATTTGTCCAATGAATACCCGTTTATCATCTGATCTTTTCTTGGTGTAGCAATTTTAATGGCCGGTAGTGTATGATGTCATTCTGTCAGTCGCTTTGAACCTGGAATTTCAATTATGGACATCCCGCACGTTGTCAGTGGGGCACATCGTGCAGCCAAACAAGTAGGACAGTGGACATCAGAATCAAGAAATGTCAGAGGCACACCCTACTAATACAGACAGTTAAGTCGACCATTGCAAAGCACTATCTGGTACTCAATCATTCCATGAACTATGATGCAGCGATGGTTCTGACCCTGGTCTCTGATTGTGGAATAGTGTTTAAGAGAATCAATCGAGATAAAGGTGACAAAGAGCCTCATGAATTGTGACACTGAGTACCAGCGTAGTAGTGCTCGTTATCCTGCGCGCTAGTTGCTTAAAATGCAACGGTGGCAACGGTAAAACTCCTCAAAAGCGTGAAAGGAGAGTGTGGATATAGGGAAAGAGTTTTTGACTGAGCACCAGGCGCACTTAACCGAAGATGTAACGTCTCAGGGCACCTCTAGCCGGAGATGACTGCAGAAGGAACGCCTGGAACCGACCATGACGAGAAGATCCCAGGGTATAAATGACAGATCTGTTTAACTCAACGAGTAATCGCAGGTAGAACTTAATGAAGATAACGAGTCACTTTGCCGGAATACTGTGCAAGAACTTCGCTAGTATCAGGAAGAATACCTGATACCTCAAGATATCAAAAGAGCACCAGGAATTTTGAAGAATTAACATTCGCAGGAGAGCTTCTGTAAAGTTTGAAAGGTAGGAGACGAGGTACTAAAATGGTTCAAATGGCTCTGAGCACTATGGGACTTAACTGCTGAGGTCATCAGTCCCCTAGAACTTAGAACTACTAAAACCTAACTAGCCTAAGGACATCACACACATCCATGCCCGAGGCAGGATTCTAACCTGCGACCGTAGCGGTCGCGCGGTTGCAGACTGTAGTGCCTGGAACTGCTCGGCTACTCCGGCCGGCGACGAGGTACTGGTAGAACTAAATGTTTGAGGACGGGGCGTGAATCGTGCTTGGGTAGCACAGGTGGTAGAGCACTTGCCCGCGAAAGGAAAAGGTACCGAGTTCGAGTCTCTGTCTGGCACACAGTTTTAATCTGCCAGGAAGTTTCAATTAAAGTTACTTTTATTTCCTACAATATATGGTGTACATAAGGCGGCATAAAGACGGACTAAACTGAATATAGCAAAGACGTCAACATGAAATTCATCTAGCCAGTTTGCTCATAGAAATGTATTCTGTTACCTGGAGCCGGTTTTCTGCATAGAAATGCATTAAACCCAAATATCATACAATGTTTTCATAATGATAAAATACATACATAATACTACTTGCAACGAAGGAAGACTTGTTACAGCGCCAAATATTAACGCTAAATCATCGTGGGCACTGACTACTTACATGAAAGAATAATCTTTATTACACCGTTATCAGTGTTGCTATACAAATCATTCCAAAATGTTTGCTCTTGCAGATCGCACGCCCATTTAATTAAAATGAGCGGAATAATGCACCAACAACACAGTGTTTATTCGAAATTCGTGACCCGCTTCCCTACTCTCTCTCTCTCGTTCACTACTGTTTACAGGAGCACCCCTCTCTCCTCCCCAGTCTGCAGCCCCACCCCTCTTCGTTCGCTACGGCTTAATCCACGCCTCGGGTGAACAGACATTTCACAGCGCCGCGCAAGATGGATCGCGCCTGGGGTTTATTGAATATCTATGCATGGGTAAGCACGTCACTCAGCCCGGGCTGCGCTGTGCCCGTTGCCTGTACACTCTGGTCTGGAAACAGCGGCCTCCGGGTCCTGGTAGTCCCGACATCGCCGGTAGTATACGTACAGCTGCAGTAAACAGCGAACGAAAGTCCTTCCGAGTTTTCAGTTGCCGTTTGCGAGTAGAAATGAGTGGAGTTCTGGTCAGATAAGACCAAACTAACTATTTTTGGAATTATTGTTCAGACTTAAATATATCAATACAAAGCGTGCAGAAGAAAATAAGAAGAAACAAACTAATAAAATAATGTAATAACAGAACGGATAAGATCAAGTGCGACGTGGACTGATACGCCCTGCTAAACTCGCAGGACCGGACAGGTAGTTGAAATTGTGGAAAGGTGACAAAATGAGCGGCTCTCAGTTACACTCGAACACATATAACCTTATTTATTTGACCAAACGTTACAGTATAAATTCTTGAACTTGGTTATCGGCTGAATACGCCTCACTGTCTTATGCCTTAAGGGCACAACTACTTTAACTTAAAAGAAAACGGCTAAAAGCCATTAACTCAAAATTCAGACGCCAAAAAGAATATTTACAAGGCGGAAGGCATCACGTTAAGTAAGTTACATAATTTGGCTCAAGGCCCAAAAATCTAACACTTGAAAAGCAGCAACCTTAATTTAAAGACGGCAGAAAGCTCATGATTTACGACTCAGCGTAAAATTAAATAAAAAAACACAAGGCAGAAGGCCTTTTCTTCAATTAGGTTGAAGGCCCCAAACAGTCTGATGCTCGAAAGACAAAGATCCTTCATTTAAAAACGGGTGAAGTCCCCATGACTTAAAACTCAAGGTAAAAGAAATTTAAACAACACAGCCTTATCTTAAATTAGGCTGAAGGCCCCAAACAATCTAGCACTTCACAAGAAGTTTGAACGGCTAAAGGCCCACGACTCAAAACACAACTAAAATAATTTTTAGTAGGCAGAAGGCCCAAGGCTTTACCTTTAAACAGTGTTTTAATCAGACTGAGGCCCAAACAATTTAAAGCTGCTGAAGGCCCATGACTTAAAACACCACTAAAAACAATTCTACTTTAATTCAAAACCATCGGCTATTAGCCATACAAATACACAGAACAGAAAATAAGAAAAGGCAGTGCAGCTAACGGCGCTCAGAAGTTTCGGGGGTCGGCCAGCTTTTGAAATACTAACGTTCACTTACGTGAGACAGGCAGTCTGCCCAACCATTCTTGATCCAACGACAACCCGACCAATGGACCCACCGACAAGGTAACTTGCGCTCGTCTCGACCAGCACGCCACCGGGAGTTCAATGCAAACGTAAAAGGCATGGACGCCCACAACCAAGCGTACATTAAGCTGTCGAACTACACACCTTGCGGCACAGCAACAGCACGGTGAGGAAAGGACACTGTCTTAATTTACGCCAATGGCAAAGGCAGGTTACCGGAAAGTTAACGGCCACAAGGCAGAAAATTCCGCCAGTGCACTTCAGTTGCAAATAAACAAATACAGTTAGACTCCACCAGACGGTGGCTGAACCTTCGCCAACTCAGACACCCACGTTGGTGCTCGTGCGAATGTGCCAACAGCCAACAACGAGAACCAAACGGCGCAATGCGAACAGCCTTGACTCGCTGGTAAATGAAATCCAAAGTCAACTTTCCTGTCCAGAGTTGGTGAGCCACGGACCTCGTAGCAATGGGAACAGCCCCAACACTCTGACACTGCGTGGAGACTGCCAGCGGACCCGGACAAACTACGCCACGCGGAAATTTCCTCACTGCTCCACGCCAACCGACCGACTCCTCGCACGCAGCACAGCCAGAAACTATAAGCACCAGACCAAAGATAGTACAAGGTGCGAATATCGATACACACCGCTGCTGCATCTCACGGAGAGAACGAACAACAGCATACTCGATATAACCGTGAGAAACCAAACACACAATAGGAATCAAGGTTTAAACCAACGAATACATGAGCCCAACACGGCTCACGAACTATGCCTGTAACAAGGCTAGACGGAATAAATTGGGTCTAAGGAAGCCAAACACACGAAAAATAGGTGCACAATTATATGTTAAAACAGAGTTACAAACACGTTTAACGGGGTCCGTGACAGAAGGGACGAGATGAGTGGGGGGTGCAGATCGCGAAGTGGATTTTCACAGTTACAATGCTTCATTCTTCACAACGTCACAAGATGTTAATACTGAAAACATAAATTAGAGTATGGAACAAATATTTTTTCCTAGTCAGAATATAACTGGCTAAAAACAACTATAAGCAGTCTTGTTCTGTCACGCTTTTGATGACGTGTACACAGGGAAGAATTACACATTAACTCATTAATTTCGTTAAAGGTTGAAAATTGTTTCATAACTGAGAATAACGCTTTATACACTATTCACATTAAGAGGAATAAAAGAAACTGTAAGGTAACCATTTTCGAAACAAAATTAATGCCATATCTAAATTTTTTATTTAAAACTGTTTCATATTAAAGTCTCAACAGTGAATATTTGCACTTCTGAAAACCTTCAGATATCTATTTTGAATGAACTCGCTTAGGATGTGTTTATTACCACAGTCTTAAAGTTCTTTTTTAAAAAAAATTACTCGTTAAACTGCGAACAATATCAAATATCTAAATCAGTTTCAGTTTAATTCAGGACAAAAAGTGGATTAAGAATATTTATGAAACTTCTCCACTGTACAACCGCACAAAGTTCAGAGACGTTCATTAAACTCTGAAGGAGTTCTAGGCACATAATCTTTGAATTACTCTGCGGTGTAGTGTTTATCTTCAACAGAAATGCACAGACTAAGTCAAAAGTACTGGTAGAAGAGATAGCAGATATCAGAAAAATTTCTCAATAATGTATATAATCTGTGTTGTTGTGGTCGTCAGTGCGAAGACTGATTTGATACAACTCCACGTTGGTCTGTCCTGTTCAAGCCTCTTTACCTGTGCAAAACAAGAGCAACGCACATCCATTTGAATCTGCTTATTGTATTCATCCCTAGCTTCCCTCTAGAATTTTTATCCACACACTTCCTTACATTACGACTTTGAAGAATTCTTGATGCCTCAGAATGTGTCCTTGTCAACTACCTCTTCTTTCAGTCAAATTATGCACTAATCTTTTCTCCACAATTCGGTTTGTTATTCGATCTGCCAATCTAATTTTCAGTAATGTTGTGTAGCACCACATTTCAAAAGCTTCTATGCTCTTCATGTCTGAAATGCTTATCGTCCGTGTTTCACTTCTGCCCAAGACTACACTACAAACAGATTCCTTCACATTCTTAACTCTTAAATGTATATAGAAAGTTAGTAAATTTCCCTCTTTCAGAAATGCTTTCCTTGCTGTTGTCAGTCTGCATTTTATGTTCTCTCCACCCCAGCAGTCATCAGTTATTTTTCTACCAAATTAACAAAACTCATTTTAAGGGTCTTATTGCCTGCTCTAAGTCTCTCAGTATCAACTAACTCGATTACTTTCTGCTACCCTTGGTTCACTCTTGTCGATATTTATCTTATACAGGCAGTAAAAGGTACAACTGCAGATATTTCATTTATTGGTGACTAAGGATGGTGTACTGAAGAATGCTACATCGGTATTTATGTCACTTGTAGACTAATAATTATAGCTATTACAAGTAAGATGTTTTTAGGTTGGAAAGTGCCTCCCCGTATATGTAATAAGACTATGTCATTAATGTTTCTTTTCCCCTTGACATGAGGTAAGGCATTGAAGTGTAGATGCACGGGCGCGCAACAGCTAGTCTATACTGGCAGGTGTAGTCCACATAACGGTGCACTTACGACCAAGCAGAAAAACCAGGTAATAATTTTACGTGTGTACAAGAAGACTGCTCGACACGGAGAAAAAGGTACCAACTCACTAATATGTGTACATACTAAGGTACGACACATAAAAATATCAGTACGTATACTCGTTACACCCTGTGTACTATATGTGGCACTAAAGTAATTAAGCAAAAATCATTTCTATCTTTCAGACAATGGCCACTTTCCTTCGTCCTCTGCCGCTGGAGTCATCTCACAACTGCGTGTTATCTCTTTGGATTATACAGGTTGATTTTTTCCACTTGATACAGACTTTATGGGTTGATCAATGATAGGATACAGAGCAAAATAGGTGCAAGAACTTATGTCCGGAAATGCATGGTTTCCATGCTACAGTCAACTTATTCAGTCGTACATTGTTACAGAGACTGCTGTATAATACGCCCTGAACCATGCAGCAACAGTTACAGTATGTGCTGAAAATACTGTCTCATACGTTCACATCCGCCAGGCTGCGTCCGTACAGTGTCAACAGCGGCATGAATACGCTCCCACAGTGTCTCCGCATCTGGAATGGGTTCTGCATACACGATACTTTAGAGATGCCCCCATAACCGGAAATCGCATTGGTTGAAATCAGGTGCAGACCATGCAACTGGCCTCCCTCGTCAGTTATGTCGACCAGCGAAGACAAGACTGAGATGTGTACGGACGTTTACGGTGGAGTGACCTGGAACACCATCACGTAGCAGCCATATAAGCCTTTGAATCATCAATGGCACTTGTTCCAGCAGGGGAGGCAACGTCACCCACAAGAAACGCCTATAATTCCGGCCTGTTAGGTGACGTGGAAGGAAGACTGGTCCCAAAGTAGTCGCCAGTTATCCTGGCCCACACATTCCCGCTGCGCCGATGCTGATGGTTCGCTGTTACCATACCATGAGGGTTCTGTATACTAACCCACAGATGACTGTTATGAAAGGTGAAGAAACCACTCCTTGTAAAGTTGGCCTGATCTGTGAACAGAATGGATGACACAGATCCTGGAATCGTGGTAGCCTGGTGAAAAAACCAGTGACAAAACTGCTCCCAGTATGGGAAATCTGTTGCTAGTAAGCCCTGCACACACTGTAAGTGATAAGGATAGTAACAGATGACATGGAGAATGTTCCACACGGTCGTCTGGCTTACCCCATACTGGCGGGCCAACTACCTGGTACTGGCATGGCGTTCGCCCTCCACAGTGTTAATCACATTTTCCTCCAAGTCTGGTGACCAAACATTTCGGGTACGTCGTTCGTGATTCCCTGCTTCCTGAAACGACCCTGCCTCAGACAAACTCATTGACACACTGTTGCAAATATATAATACTATGGCTGTTGCCACCAGGGATAGATCTCCTGATACAACATTGCTGCCTGCCGCTCGTTGCCATTTGCCTTTCCGAAAGTAAATACCATGTCAGCAAGCTCTCGATTCCAATACGTAACCATTAAGTAACACATCCAGTACGAGGTGACTCAGCAAGAGAAGTTTAATCGGGCACAACAGTGCCAATTACTCAGGCAGGAGAGGGCGCTAGGGCATGAGGTATGAGGAAACCATGCATAGTGTTAACTGTGGCTGTATGGTATAGCACGTATTGGACATAAGTCTCTGTAACGAAGTATGATTGAAGAAAAGGTCTCTAGCCTGGAAACCATGCTTTTCCAGACGTATGTTCATTAGACCTTTATTTGTTCCGTATCCTCTCGTCGATCAGCCCCTAGAGTTTTTCAAGGTGGAAAAAATCACTCTGCATAGCAGTCAAACGTGTGTATGAGTCAGTTAGATAGAGTGACTGCCTTATGGAACGCTAGAATGTACAATAAATTAGTAAGTCATCTGAAGAGTAGGAGTAAGTTTTGCAGTCTTGTGCAGCATCAAGCTTAATAAAAAAAAGTAGTAAGTCATTTGAAGGTTAGCAGTAAGTTTTGCAGTCTGGTGCAGTATCAAGTTCAATAAAACGGGGTCGGTACACACTATACGTTTCTCTCGTTAAAAACGCGATAACTGTAAGCTTTGTTTGTCTCCTTAGGAACCTTTTCGTACACTTTTCAGTCTGATGTCATTTAACGCAGTTTAAGAAGGTAAAAGCCAGATTTGACAAAATAGCAAGTCTTGAAAAATGCTATGGATATCTTTGGTTTCTCTTTATAACTTATTCGTGTTGCAATATATTTCTTTATGTTTTGGTTGCGTTCTTACTTTTATGTTGAAGGTGTCTTCAATTGATATCTCTTTTACACTGATGATATTATATGTATTACTCTCTAACAGTCATGCTGAAAATCATGTTTTGTTATGGCTGTGTATATCTGGTGCTGTACAGTTTGTTGCAAATTAGGCAACATTATATGTTGAAACATTCCATTAGACATATGTACTAATTTCCAAACTTATTACATAATGATGAATTTCCACTGCAAGACAAGTACATGTCAACATTTTTAAATAATGTTATTTATGGCAAAATAAATTAATGGTGAATGTGCAAGCTTCATTATAATAAATTAGCTTTATTTTGCTGAAAATATATCAGAACATATATTTTAAATAGTTACTCTTTACAGAGACTTTGACATAGAAAATGACATGCTTGCACGATATATTACGATAGTAGAATGATTTTGTATGTTGTGGCTCACTAGCTCAATTTTATAAAATATCTAAAATTGTTCTTAAACACTCACAATTTTTTATTTTTCACAAATTTGACCTAGTTATCCAGAACATCAAATATCATTCTACTATCCCTTTTACCAAAGAATAATATAATATATTATACTAATAACTATAGTAAAAAATCATTTATTTTGGTTACATTTCGCATAGGTGAATGTAATGTAATTAAATAAATTAGGTAATTAACTATTATTTTTGAAAAACTTTTAAAAAAAGTTTTTCACATAATTTTCTTAGTCCCAAAAATTATCCTATTCTTTACTTTTCTGAAAAACGCATTTTTTAAAAGAATAATTATAAAAAAGCATTTTTACAACATTTTCTTAGCCCCAAAAATTGTCCTATTTTTTACTTTTTACTTTTTATATGATATAGGTTAGAAAATTATTTTGCTTTCAGCTACCTACTTTCAACTACTTTTTGAATGTAAGTAAAATTAATGAAAATGTATTACTTCAAAACAAAAGTAAACTATATTAAAAATTTTATTGATTTTTAAAAACCGCAAAACAACCTCACAATGTCCTGCACAAATTTTTCTGTGGATTGGACATCTCTGACCCTATGTACAGAGTGCTACACGAAGACTAAGTTCTGAATTAACAGAACCACTTCTATTATTCGGGCTATTAGTAAGTACATAGGGGAGTGTGTTGGATGTTTTAGCCAAATGGCTAGCACTCTTCTCACAAATTCGTTATAAAAACCTTTGATATGCACAGTCTCATTGGTTAATGATTGTGTGGAGTTTGGATGAGTAAAGGAGCTTGAAGTTTGTGTATATAGTTGGAGTTCAACTGAGAAGCTATCTTCTAAAAAACTATTTCTTCATCAATTTATTTCAGGCTCAAATTAGTTATTTTCTTAACATTATTCAATTTTCATATTAGAGAACAGATGTGAACAATTGATTAATGTGATTTGAACACCAAAATTAGAAACAAAAAATAGATAAAATTATATCTAATGTAAACATATACCAGTGCCATCTGTTAACTGAAGTTGGGATCTTGTTAGTTCAGACTACTGTTCTGAATGTACAACTCGAAACATATAAAATGTAACAAATGGATAGCATGAAAGATATAAAATGCAACAAACACAATATTTACTTTCAAAATGCAACAAACCGAGTTTATTCTTCAAATACGTTCGTCTGGAACTAACAGTATGCCATATACAGAATTTCATCAAAATATCTTAATAAATAAAAAAGTCGATTTTCGTGACTCACCACTTTTTGATTTTAGATTGAGTGACGATTTCTCAGTCAAATATTAACCGATTTTAAAAATTCAAAATGCTAACATGATCTACATAAAAAGAGCTATCCAGAAAAAAATATAATAAACTAAATCAGAAATCATTTACTAAGAAACATACTAAAATTTGCAGTTTTTATTTTTATATTGCTCCTAAAATGTTTCAGAAATGTGTATAAGGATGAAGTTAACACTTGTAGAAATTTTTTAAGTTTTTCATTCATTTACATAGAAGCAAATGCTAATAATTAAAAATTTTCAGTAAGCAATCTATGTTCTACATCACATGTAAGGTTCTTTCTACGATACTTAATTACATAAGCATGTGTATCATTCAGAATTTTATCGTTAGAATTCGCACAAAGTTTCATAGTAGTTTTCTCTGTAGTTACAACATTCTTTCCGCATGTCATATTGATTACATAAATTAGATAAATTAGTTATAACACTAAATGGATTAATATCAATAACAGATTTTAGTAAAGTAATTCGTTTAAAATCTAGAAATTCAACATATGGTTTAAGAAAATTATTTTACGGATTAATATTCCACATTTCTTGAGGAAAAACTTTATTTCTACCATTTTAAAATAAATATTCTGTAGTTTAAGAAGATGATGGATCAAGTAATTGATTATTTTTACGATTTGTCTGAAATGTAACAAATATGAAGTATGGCATATCAAATTCTGTAGAATTGTAGTAATTGGTAATATCTAGTTAAAAACTGTTTTTACCAGATAATCTAGCAACTTCTTGTGTATGAAGTTCATAAACAGAAATAGGAATATTCGGATTTTTAAGAATAATTTCACATTGTTCAAGTTCATATTTTGGTTCATATTTAATAACAGGCACACGAATTTCCATAGATTCTATAACAACTTTACCTTCTTTAGGAAGAGCATCTTATTTCAATTTGTAATATCTAGTTAAAAACTGTTTTTACCAGATGATCCAGCAACTTCTTGTATTTGAAGTTCATAAACAGGAATAGGAATATTCGGATTTATGAGAATAATTTCATGGTGTTCAAGTACATAATTTGGTTCATATTTAATAACAGGCACACAAATTTCCATAGATTCTGTAACAACTTTACCTTCTTTAGGAAGAGCATCTTATTTCAATTCCAGCTTCATTTTTATCAGCCCAACAAAGAACTACGTCTCCAAAAGATAAACTACATCTAAAAATTACAGTTATATCTCCTTCCACACATAATTTCTGTATAATCTTTAAAAATCCAACAAGTATCGATAATGGATAAAGTATTTCATTTCCTTTACTATTTATTTTTCTTGTATTAATTATATGTCCTTCTAAACTTACTTTGTCAGTAACAGATGTTGTTAGATGAAGTAAAACAGATGAAGTAATAAAAGAATGCTCAGTTCTATATAAAATATTATATCCATTCTCTATCATTATAAAATCATATAGTTTTGCTACATAATTATCAATTAATATTTTGGTTGATTTTCAATCATAGGTTGGATAATTTGTACCATCATTTCCAATTATACTAAAATTCATTTACAATTGGGCGTGATTTGCATGAAGCCAACCATAACCCATATGTATTTCAATTTCTGTATCTTTGTTAGGAACTGTTACAGTAACCCCATTAAAGTCAATTAAATTATCATTTTCATCACTTATAGTAACTTCTAAATCTTGAATTGTATCAAAGATAAGAAAATTTACTGGATATTTTGGTTCATAAATTATTGGTCCAACAAACTCTGCACTATGTTAAAATGAAGCAATAATATTAGTTACTTTATGAAAATGATCATTATGTTTTACATACATTCCATCAGCAAGAGTAGAATTTATATTTATTAATTCAAAAGCAATTAATTTTGGAACATTTTAGCTACAGGTTTTTCATTAGGTAAAACAACTTGATTGTTAAAACCAAGTAAACTTCCACTACTATCTTCTATATCCATATACAATTTTACATCACTTTCAATAACAATTCTGTTAAAAACTTCATCTGCTTTGATATGTATGCTCGGTTTTTTAGAATGAAGAAATTTTTTAAAATTTTTTTAACCATATTGACCTACAGGAATTTCTATGGTTTCTCCATCACAATAAAGCTTACTATTTTTTGTTGTAATATTTTGTGTTAAGAAAGTTGAATAAAAGCCAACTAGTGAAACATTAGTATAAATATCACATACTGGAACAGTTAATCTTTTCGTAAGTATAGAAGATTTATCACTAAGTTGAATTAATCTACTCATTTACTACTGACAGAAATTATTAAATAAATGACGAAAACAGATTGCGAACCTAAAGTAACAATTTTAGAAAATAATTTAAAAAACAAATATGGTAATCTTTTAGAAAATTCTATAAGATGTGTGATAATTGGACAGAGTGGTTGTGGAAAAATATCATTAATGATTGATAATTATATTTTAGGTACAGGTTGGTTAAATTGGAATAAATTAAACATTTATATGTTTATTCAAAAAGCTTAGATAGTTAAGTTGTGGTATGTGACGATTTTATTCTCGGATTTCAAGATATAGTTAGTAGAATATTTTACTAGATGAAGACACAAAGGTATAGATTGCATTGATTTAGCTCAAACTTATTCAAAAATCCCTAAACAATTTAAATTTTATCAATATATTTAGACAAGATGATACAAGTTTATATCACATTTATCATGAACTTGATGGTGGAGATTTAATGTTTGAAAAATTTAAAGAAATGTGTAGCAAATGTTGGAATGATGAGTTTGGATTTTTCACAATTGACATGACTAAGAAACCAATTGAAGGTAAGTTAAGAAGTAAATTTCATTTCCTAAATCTTTAATTACTTTTATCTCTAATAAATGGACACTTCAAAAATTATATTACACACCTATTAGACCATGAAGATGATGTTTAACCTGAACATATAAATGAATTTAAGCAAGCTGTTGATTTTTTTAAAAAATATGAAAACTCAGAAAAAGTAGTTTCAATTTACACACAACATTATACGAGTTGTTCATGGTCAAAAGACAATTGAACATGTGGAACAGACACATGTGGTTGATATTAATATGATAAATGTAAAAGTAAAACATGTTACCTTGTTGTTGTTGTGGTCTTCAGTCCTGAGACTGGTTTGATGCAGCTCTCCATGCTACTCTATCCTACGCAAGCTTCTTCATCTCCCAGTACGTACTGCAACCTACATCCTTCTGAATCTGCTTGGTGTATTCATCTCTTGGTCTCACTCTACGATTTTTACCCTCCACGATGCCCTCCAATACTAAATTGGTGATCCCTCAGTCTCAGAACATGTCCTATCAACCGATCCCTTCGTCTAGACAAGTTGTGCCACAAACTTCTCTTCTCCCCAATCCTATTCAACACCTCTTCATTAGTTTTGTGATCTACCCATCTAATCTTCAGCATTCTTCTGTAGCACCACATTTCGAAAGCTTCTATTCTCTTCTTGTCTAAGCTATTCATCGTCCATGTTTCACTTCCATACATGGCTACACTCCATACAAATACTTTCAGAAACGACTTAAATCTATACTCGATGCAAACAAATTCCTCTTCTTCAGAAACGCTTTCCTTGCCAATGTCAGTCTACATTTTATATCCTCTCTACTTCGACCATCATCAGTTATTTTGCTCCCCAAATAGCAAAACTCCTTTACTACTTTAAGTGTCTCATTTCCTAATCTAATACCCTCAGCATCACCTGACCTAATTCGACTACATTCCATTACCTTCGTTTTGCTTTTGTTGATGTTCATCTTATGCCCTCCTTTCATGACAGTGTCCAGAACAGAATATGAAAAATATAAAAAGGAAGATCAACCTATTTGACGCATTTGAACTAGTTACACAAGGAATCGAAGGATTATGTGATATTTTTAAAACAAATGAAGAAAATAGTGAAGTTGAAAAACAAATGATTCCATATCATCATCATATAGACGATTTTGTACACTTATCACCAATTAAACCATTAAAAGATTGGTTTGATGATATTCCTGGAAAATATGATTATACATTAAGTGAATCAGACCTTGAAGATATATTGAATAAATTCCAAAAAGAAAAAGAATCTAGTCATCATCAAAATGAAACTAAAAAGATAAATGTTTGTGAAAGAATTTTAAAGTATATTTTTCATAGTTAAGATAAAACATTTGGCTTAAAACCTGTCAGCATGTTGTAATATGTTGGTAATTTTCCTGTTGAATTCAGTGGAGATCAATTAAAAATTGGTGAAAAAACATATGAAGGTACAGATGGATTAATGAGACTTTTAACTGAAAAACAGATTGCTATATGTGGTATGAATGAAAAATTCGATGGTGTTGATATATCTAATTATGCAGATATATTATATAATTCAGGAGAATTGTATTCTGATAAGAATCCAAATAAAGTAAGATGAGTTAGAGGTAATAAATATAAATATTTAATAATAGAAACTGTTGATGACTATTTTCCAAACTTAAGAAAACATACTACAGATGATTCAGAACCAAGTTCACCTGCAAAAATAGGTGAAAGTTTAATTAAAAATATATAGATAAATCAGTTGGTTTTGTTTGGATGAATGATGTTAGACAATTATTTGATAGATTAGCAGTACTTCATGGTGAAGAAGTAGCTGAAAATAAGGATTATCATATTGAAAAAATTAGTATAGCACAAATGTTAACAAATAAATTAAGTGATTTTATAATAGATAATCCAAAAGGAATTCCAAATTTAATTAGGTTTTTGAAAAATCTTCCATATACATTTTCGAAAAGGGATACATATGGAAAAGGATTACTAAATTGGGTATTAAATACTGTTCATGTGCCTGAGATTCATCTACCAGAATAGAATTACTGTGGACCATTCACTAAACTTGAAGAAAGACTAACACATTGTGATCCAGGAATTAATCCATTAGATGAAGTTTGCAAAAAACATGACATTGCATACTGAGATCATAAAGATTTAGAAAAAAGACATATAGCTGATAAGAACTTCAATTACCTGCAAAAGAAAGAATGTATGCAAATGATGCTTCATTTGGTGAAAAAAATGCAGCAACAGCAGTTAGAGAAAAAATGTATGGAAAACGAAAATCAAGAATGGGAATTAATGTTGATGAAAATGGTTGGGGATTATAAATTTAAGAAATTATTATAAAATTTTTAACTAAATAAATGTATGACTTGATTATACTTTACCACCCAGTGGAAAAACAAAACCAAAGTCAATTAAATTAAAGTGATATAATGAACAATTCAATACAGTTGAACCATTTTTAACAGATGTTCAAAAAAAGAAACAAAGCAAAGAAGGTTGGTGGAAATTTACTTATTACGTTAGGTACTCCTGTTGTTAAAAAAATTACTGAATATTTAATCAAAAAGGAAGATGGTAAAGAACTAACACAACGTGTAGGCGGATTTTTACCATTATTATTAGCTGCGTTAACTTATTTAGCAACAATTGGCCCTTTAGCTGGTGGATCTGCAGCAGTTCCAAATGCAATTATAAAAAAGAAGAAAGCTGAAAAAGGATTAGAAGAAGAAAAAAGACATAGTTTAGAAATGGAAAAGAAAACTGGTATTGGAATAAAGATACCAAAAAAATTTCCGAAAAAGTACTTGATAAATATTTGAATGCATTAAGTTATATTTATATAGAAGAACTTAGTAAACAATTAAAAATTAAAAACTTTCGTGATTTATATATGATTGATGATTAGTAGATAAGCAATTAAAAATTTAATGTGGAATAGTAAATAGTAGATTTAGATACATCTGATATGCGTTGTACATACTGGATTTGTTATTACCAAAATAAAAATAAACTTGTTTTTGATTCATTTGGTGGTAATGAACCAGAACAACTACAGGTTATTTAGGAAAAGATGAATTATACTGCAATACAGAAATAATACGAAATTTGGTAATTTTTATGATATTTGGGATTTAATAAATGGACATTTTTGGGAATAACTTACATTTATTTAAACAAAATAAACAAGTAGTTAATACATCTACATTCAATCTAGAAAAAATTAAAATATGATTAAGCAATTTGATCTAAAGATCACTACTGTAATTAAACAATTTGAAAAAGAATTTGAAACTATTTTTAAAGGACCTAAAGCATCTATTAGTTTCAAAGGTAGAAGACTTGCTAATGTAAATGATCCAATTGATGCAAAAGACTCAGTTAACAAACTTTATTTTGTTAATGAACTATTAAATTTTGTTACAAAAATATAATACACAAGTATTTTAAGGAATTTTAGTAACTATGTTAATAAAGAAGAAGATAAGAAGTTTCTTTTAAACTTAAAGGAAAGAAGTGGTATTATTGATAGTATTATGGCACATTATAATAAACGATATGAAAAGAAATCTTATTAATGCATTAAAGAAAATTGATTCAGTAGATAATTGCTTTAAATCATTAGCATCAAAACAAAAAAATAGCTTGGACAGAAAAGTAGGTAATGATCTAGTAGTATTGGAAAAATTCGATTGTTTTTAACATTATAAAATTTTTTATGTATGTAAAAGGAAAATCATACTTCACTTTATAATCTCATTTATTGTTTAAAGTGTAAAAACATTACTGATACACATAATCCATATTGAGAAACAACTAAAAATGATAGACAAATAATTGAAGGACTTTGTACAATTTCAAATTCAAGAGTAAAGTTGTTAAGAAAATTTTGTAACTGTTGGTGAAGGTTTGAATAATATTCGTGAACAAATAAATAATGTATTACGTAAACCAATGAGGTAGAACTTTAAAACAAGAAATGTTGTTTATAGATGATTTATGGCAAGCTGATTTTGTTGAAATGGATTCTGGAAGTTTAATGGGAATTTTTACGAACAAAACACAGAAACCGATATATCCAGATGTATACTTAGTAGAAAAATTTTAAAAAAGAAAGATAATAAAGTTTATGTTAAATGGTTAGGTTTTGATAATTCACACAGTAGTTGGGTAAATAAAGGTAAATAGTCACAGACTAAATTCTGCTTCAGCTTAGTTGTTCAGCTTGATGATGAGCAACTGCTAAAGCACTCTTACTGTGTCAAGACTAATAATATCATTAATAATTTTCTTGTGTGCAGTTATCTAAAATATTGAAATAGTTCAGATGAAAGACAATGCTTAAATTTTCTTTCATTCTTTGGTACAGATTTATTGAATTAGGATTATAATTCACTCTTAACATTTCTTCACAATTTGGATGTCTATCTTCGATTTCATATAGTTGTTTCTGTAAATCTTTTTGCTGTGTTCTAAATACATAGCAGTTATAT
The DNA here is from genome assembly GCF_021461385.2 of Schistocerca piceifrons. Lineage (NCBI taxonomy): Eukaryota > Metazoa > Arthropoda > Insecta > Orthoptera > Acrididae > Schistocerca > Schistocerca piceifrons. The sequence continues at coordinate 241,164,735 of NC_060143.1, forward strand.
TCACGTTCATCATCAAATAATTTTAAAAGACTGAATGTTGGTCTTAAACTTTCATCAGTTGTATTATGAACTACATGTGGTAATAAACTATTTATTTCTGCATTTCTTTTACCTATTATTTCTGAAGCAATATTAACTGTTTCTCTGAAATTTTGAATATGATCATCTCAATTTTATTTCTATCATTTTTTAATAGAATTATTTCTGTGTTTAATTTATTCAATTCTTGTAGTTGTTGTATACAATTATCTTTGTGATTTATTTGATATTTATAAACATCAATAATTTTTTTTCTAATCTTATATTCACCATATTTTCTGATTGATGGTAAAAACTTCTCGATTAACCCATCTTTTAAATTGTTTAGCTTCTTCTTTTTTAGATGATAAAACTAACGAATACAATCCTGATTCACTGATAAATACTGAAGATTTTTCAAAGCCATTAAACCCTGGTAATTTACCCGGTTAAGATAAATGTTCGTATTTTACTTTATCATCAATATCAACATGTTTCCTAATTGCATCATCAGTATCTTTATGTTCTAATATCTGTGCAATATTTTTTGCCTTAAACCATGGATTATTTTCTTAATTAATAATCAAAAAACTTGTTTATTGTTGTAAGTGAGCTTTTTGTTCAACAGATGTACGATCAATTCCATTTAGGGGTATATTTTTTATTAGTTTTGCAAACAATAAACATTATGTAAAATTTCTAGTTTGTATTTATAATTAAATTAAATTAGAGAATTTAACTTTTATTTTATAAATCCCATAAAAATATTTGATTATAAATGGAGAACCAAATCGAAATATGAACTAAAAGATACTTATGTACTAACTGAGGTATGTGAAAATGAAATTTATTGTCCTATTTGTTTAAGTGATGAAAATAAAAATCAATTTGTCAAAATAAGCCAAAAGCATATTTTTTACAAACAATGTAATGATGAATTGTTAAATGAAAAACAAAATCGTCCACTTTGAAGAACTATTATTAACAATGAAATATCAGTAAAAATTGAAATAACTGATATTAATGCTATGTTTGATGCTCAAGAAGAACCAGAATATTAAGGTGAGCCTGATGATTATTGGTGATGATTATTTTAAAAAAAGTTTATATAAATTATCTAAAATTAAAAAAATTCCTTTTTTTCAATTTTAATAAATTGTTTCTATATAAATGGAGCAATCGCCAGCAGAAGTAGGTTTAAGATTGCGTCAAGTTCAACAAGATTGTTCTGTGAAATTTAAATTTTGTATATATTGTAATATAGAGAAATCAATTGATAATTTTACATTACAAAAATACACAAAAGATGGTTATAGAACTATATGTAGACAATGTTTAAATAAATGTCATGTAGCAAACTATAATAAAAATCGAATTCCTTGTGTGTGTGGAAAATGTGTTGCTAAATATTATTTCAAGAAACATGTAAGACGAAATCCAAGTGAAGACCATACTAAAATGGAAAATGATTCTATAATGAATGATGATGAGGTTACAAGTGAAGAAAAAAAGAAAGGCAAAATTTGTCAAGAATTAAAGATTTAAAATGTTTTCATATAAATCCATCATATAAAGATAAATGTAATAATAAATGTAGGAAATGTACCTTAGAATATAGTAAGAATAAGAAAGTTTTAATTTTAAATAATAATCCGTTATGATTAATTATCTATTATATAAGAATACTTATCCATCTATTAAATAATTATCATTTTTAATAAAAATCGATTTTAAAAATCTAATGAATTATTTTGTAATAAATCGAAGAGCAAACTAAATTGTAAACTAATTCTTTTAAAAATAATTATTTATTAAGCTAACTCTCTTTTTGATAATTATTTGTTAAATAATAATCCTTATGCCACTATTAAATAATTATCAGTTTATTAATGAAATAATTATTACAAAACTATTATTTTATTTGTAATTAACAGAAGAGCAAAAATTTAAAGATACACTGCTGTTCAACTAGAACAAATTGCTAATCAACTGCATCGATATACTCTTGTAAGACTTTGTGAATTTGTGAATTTGTTAAAGAAAATATTTTACGAGGATATTCGTATTATTTAATTAGATTTATTATTCATAACCGTCCAATTATTGTCAGAAATCATCCAATTATTTTTGGAAACAATACAGTAAGTAAAAATTATAAAAATATTGTTAATACTTGTGTACATGAAGAAGTAAGTGCAAATCAAACAAATTTTGCTTAAAATAATAAAACAGAAATAGTAAAAATTTTTGGAAAAAGTTACCTATTTCTGATATTTATGATGTTTTCCTAACTAAATAATATAACTATTGAAAAGAATATTTCCATTTTCTACAAATACATTTCAGAAACCAAGAGATAGAAAAACAATCAATTGATTACTTAGTCGAAAAAGCGTCTACAGACAGATTAAAAACTCTAAATTTAGAAAATAATATAGATCTATTTGACCCTAATTATATCTTAAACGCATTAAAAAATTTTTAAGATTGTTATAGACTATTTGAAACTACATCATGGTGTAAATATAATTTTAATTTATATATCGAATATAAATTACAAACGAATGAAATAAATGAAAACAATAGTCGAGATGTTTATATAATTGAAGTCGATCTAGAATATCCAAAAGAATTACATTATTTACATAACGATTTACCACTTGCTAATGAATCAAGACTTGTTCTGGGTACAAATAAAAGTAAATTAATAACTACTTTAGAGACAAAGTGTAATTATGTAGTACATTAAAGAAATCTTAAACAATATTTACCTTTAGGTTTGAATCTTACAAATATAGATGAAGTTTTAAAATTTTTAACAATCTGATTGCTTAAAGAAGTACATAGATCTAAACACACAGTTAAGAACTAAAGCTACAAATTACTTTGAAAAAGATTTCTGTAAATTAAGGAATAATTCCGTATTTGGTCAAACAAGGGAGAATATAAGAAACAGGCAAGATATAACATTAGTTTCAAATAGTAAAGTAAGTGATAAACTTGTAACTAAACCAAACTTTAAATATAAAACTATATTTACTGAAATCTTGCTGCTATTCATATGAATAAAACTAAAATAATGTTTAATAAACTTATTTATCTTGGATTAAGTATACTTGAATTATCTAAAGAAGTAATGTATGATTTTCATTATAGAGTTATAAAACCTAAATATGGAGAAAATATTGAATTATGTTATCAAGATAAACATAGTTACATTTACAATATTAAAACAGAAGAACTCTATGAAGATATGAAATCAATGATTGATTATTTTGATACAAGTGATTATGCTACAGATAATATATATCATATTCCACAAGTAAAAAAAAAGTAGTTGGTAAAATGAAAGATGAATTTAATGGAAAAATAATGGAAGATTTTTTTGGTTGAAGAGCAAAAATGTATGCTTATAAAGTTGGTGACAAAATAGAAAAGAAATGTAAAGGAATTACAAAAATGTGTTGTTAACAACAAAATAAGTTTAGAAGATTATAAAGATTGCTTATTTCACAATAAAGAACAATATAGAAAAAATTATTTAATTAAAAGTAAAAACATGAAATATACACAATTAAAGTGAACAAAAAAGCACTAAGTTCTCATGATAAAAAAAGATATGTATTGGAAAATAAAATAGATGCATTACCATATGGTCATTACTCATTATTGAAAATCTAATAAAAATTATTATATGTAAATCTGACAAATTTATTCTATGTAAATGATGACTATAATCAAGAAGCTCAATGATGTTAGTGTCTCAAAAGAAATTAAATCAATAACTAGAGATAAATATTTTATATAATGTTACTGACTGTGTATATTTAAATACTAGATATGGAGAAAAAATATGTATACAGCTTGATAATGATTTTAAAGATATTTTGCCAAATAGATATTGCAAATTAATTGATCCTTGGGAACTTCAAATAATAAGAAAAGGCCAAATGAAACTGAAATATAAAGGGATGAAGAAACTTAAAAATATAAATAATAAATTACACGATATAGGATTCCACATAAGTAAAAAATAGGACACTTTTTGGGCTAAGAAAAAGTTTTAAAAATGTTTTTATACTTATTGTTTTAAAAAATTCGTTTTTCATTAAAGTCAAAAATGGGACATTTTTGGGGGCTAAGACAATGTTGTAAAAAATGCTTTTTTAAATTTGTTTTTACAATAATTTTAAAAATCGCATTTTTCGTAAAAGATAAAAATAGGACAATTTTTGGGATTAAGAAAAAACGCTTTTTTAAAAATTGTTTTTTAAAAATTATAATTAATTACCTAATATATTTAATTACATTACATTCACCTATGGGAAAAATTCAATGAGCAACTGGCTGGTTTCTACCATGTGCACATTCCCAAGTGCACCTACAAACATAATAAAATAGTACAATTAAGTGGAAGTAAAATAGAAGTCTTTATAACTGCACTGAAAGTAGCTCATTCTCGAAAATGCAGTGTGACTGCTTACAATGCCTATTGTTAAGGGTAAGTTGTGGATACAAACCATGCATATACATTACAAATTCCCTCATGTTTAACCTGTGATGTACTGCTTCGACTATGGCCTTCCATTTAATGTTCTCAGAAATATTTTATGGTGTACACTAGAGCTCAATGTGGATATATATTTACACTTTACTGTCAATTGTCATTTCAGTAATTTCAGAGTATGACGATATGAACATCGCTGCAATTCATAGTACAACTAATGTATTATTGAGTGATTTACATGTATTGATTGTGATTTATGCTCCGCCATTGGTGAAATTGCTTGTAGCAGTTCTGTGACACCGCTTTATACATATTAATATGGTACACCCTCCTGCCTTACATCTAGTTATAAATCGTCAATTAAAAGATATACGTTGAAATCGTGACTCTACTGTTTTTCCTGGCAAATTACACGGTACAGTCACGTTAATGTAACCACTGGCTATGTGTAATGTCTATACGCAGTAACCACCCAAAGATGGCAGGGTGGTCCATTGATAGTGACTGGGCCAAATATCTCATGAAATAAGCAAGAAACGAAAAAACTACAAAGAACGAAACTCGTCTAGCTTGAAGGGGGAAACCAGATGGCGCTATGGTTGGCTCGCTAGATGGCTCTGCCATAGGTCAAACAAATATCAACTGCGTTTTTTTTTAAATAGGCACCCCCATTTTTATTACATATTCGTATATTACGTACAGAAATATAAATGTTTATTTGGACCTCTTTTTTCGCTTTGGGATAGATGGTGCTGTAAGAGTCAGAAACGTATAAGTACGTGGTATCACGTAACATTCCGCCAGAGCTGACGGTATTTGCTTTGTGGTACATTACCAGTGTTAAAATGGACTGTTTACAAATTACAGAAAAGGTCGATATCGTGTTGATGTATGGCTATTGTTATCAAAATGCCCAACGGGCGTGTGCTGCGTTTGCAGCTCGGTATCGTGGACGACATCTTCCAAGTGTCCGGAACGTTCGCTGGATAGTTACGTTATTTAAGGAAACAGGAAGTGTTCAGCCACATGTGAAACATCAACCATGACCTGCAGCAAATGACGATGCCCAAGTAGGTGTTTTAGCAGCTGCACATCAGTAGTAGACAAATTTCGCGAGAATCGGGAATCTCAAAAACGTCGGTGTTGAGAATGCTACATCAACATCGATTCCACCCGTACTATATTTCTGTGCACCAGGAATTGAATGGCGACGAATTTGAGCGTCGTCTACAGTTCTGCCACTGGGCACAAGGGAAATTACGGGACGATGACAGATTTTTAGCACTCGTTCTATTTAGCGACAAAGCGTCATTCACCAACAGCGGTAACGTAAACCGGCATAATATGCACTTTTGGGCAACGGAAAATCCACGATGGCTGCGACAAGTGGAACATCAACCTTGGCGGGTTAATGCATGGTGTGGCATTTTGGGAGGAAGGATAATTGGCCCCCATTTTATCGATGGCAATCTAAATGGTGCAATGTATGCTAATTTCCAATGTAATATTCTACCGATGGTACTACAAAATGTTTCACTGCATGACAGAATGGCGATATACTTGCAACATGGTCGATATCCGGCACATAGCTCACGTGCGGTTGAAGCTGTATTGAATAGCATATTTCATGACAGGTGGATTGGTCGTCGAAGCACCATACAATGACCCACACGTTCACCGGATCTGACGTCGCCGCATTCATTCTGTGGGGAAAGTTGAAGGAAATTTGCTATTGTGGTCCACCAACAATGCCTGACAACATGCGTCAGCGCATTGTCAATGCATGTGAGAACATTATGGAAGGCGAACTGCTCGCTGTCGAGAGGAAGTCGTTACGCTTATTGCCAAATGCTTTAGGTTGACGGACATCATTTTGAGCATTTATTGTATTAATGTGGTACTTACAGGTAACCACGCTGTAAAAGCATGCCTTCTCTGAAATGATAAGTTCACAAAGGTACATGTATCACATTGGAACAACCGAAATAAAATTTTCAAACGTACCTACGTTGTGTATTTTAATTTAAAAAACCTACCTGTTACCAACTGTTCGTCTAAAATTGTGAGTCATATGTTTGTCACTATTACACCCCCATCTATCACAAAGCCAAAAAAATGGTCCAACTAAAACATTCATATTTCTTTAAGTGCTACACGAATATGTAATAAAATTGGGGGTTCCTACTTTAAAAAACGCAGTTGATATCCGTTTGACCTATGGCATCGCCATCTAGCAGGCCAACCATAGCGCCATCTGGTTTCCCTCTACAAGCTAGACAAGTTTGGTACTTCTAAGTTTTTTCGTTTGACGCTAATTTCGTGAGATATTTCGCCCAGTCACGATCAATGGACCATCCTGTATAAAGCGTGTTGGGAAGGACGCGGAAAACAATGGCGACATTATGTGGAAACGAAGCGACTTACCTAACGTCGAAAAGGGCATGACAGTTGGCTTTCCGGGCCGAGGGTAGTAACATATCCGAAACGTCTGAGTTTATAAACTGTTCGATTGCTGCCGTGGTTAAAATATACCAGGCATGACGAAATGAAGCTCTCGAAAATCGGCTTCGAGGCAACTGTGGCTTACTATGTCCCATACATGACAGGGGTGAAGGACGGTTGCAAAGACGTGTGCGGAAGAATAGACGTGCAACTGTTAAGTAACCGACCTTAGAGATGAACCCAGAGGCTACTAGCACTGCCTCTTCAATTCTAGTTCAGCGGACGTTGTTGTGTTTGAGTCTGCGCAGCAGACGCTCGGTTCTTACTTCCATGCAGGCTGCGGATCATCAGCAACGAAGGCTGGAATTTGCACGCAAATACCGTAACAGGATGTCCACTGAGTGATGACAGGTCGCCTTTTCAGATGAATCTGATTCATGGCGGTTGGCGTGTACGGTATAAAACATCTGATCCCGGTCGGAGTAGGGAGTGCTATGGTATGTCGAAGGTTTTCGTAGTATTCCCTGGGTAATTCTGTCGTTCTGGAACGCAGAATGGATCAACATGTATATATCGGTGGGTCAAGTCCACCCCTACATGCAGTTGTGTTTTCAACTGCAACATGGCATCTACCAGCAGGACAATGCAATGTGTCACAAAGCCCACAGTGTACGTGCGTGGTTTGAAGAGCCCCCTTGATGAGTTTACCGTACTCCTCTGGTCACCAGATTTCCCCGATTTAAACCCAGTCGAGAGTCCGTGGGAGCAACTCCATTGGACTGTATGCACCATGGATCTTCAACCGTCAAACCAACCTGGCGAAACAGGCCACGGCTCTGGAGTCTGCATGGTTCCATATCCTTGTCAGTACCTTCTGATTCTCTTTCTTCGCGTCTTGCAGTAGCCTATGCTGAAAAATGTGGTGCTTGTGACCGATGATCACATTAACGAGATTGGGCAGTGCTATTGATCGAATAGTGTACTCACGTATTTCGGAGACAGACCATCAGACCATTCCTGACGAATTGACCGCCGAGGCCCAGAATTCATGCCATGAGCAGAAGGGCCATTTCGCACACTGTGCGCACCCGAGGGCGGTTGCCAGCGGCCGAAAAGGCGCCAAGGATGACCTCGGTTTACTGACGGCCAAGGCATACTAGATTCAATATCAACGTGGCAGGATAAATATTGGCCAAAGAGTGTAAACCATCGATGGCTGCTTTCGGAAATACTAGCGGCACACTTGAGTAATGTCTCTTAATAAGTCGGTGGTAGTTGATCTCTGGTTATCCAAAACTAACGTCATGGAATACGAATGCAACAGGATTTTACCATTAACTATGACAAAATGGATAGTGTCGTTAGAGAAGCCATCGAAATACGTCTTATCAACCGGAACGGCGGCTATAGTATTAGCAAGGCTCTGAAACCAGCACTGTATCTAATTAACTCTAACAACATTCCATATTGATTTGATTTTATTGCTGGAGTTGCTAATTTCTTCTCTAACATACATATTTCTTGTTTTCCTTACAACTTTTCTCTGTATGTTACAATAACTTTTATAGTGTAAAACTACTTCTAGATCTTTACTAGTTCTTGCTGTCTCATACAGTTTTCTTTTTCTTTCTGAAGCCACTTTAATACCTGTAATTCAAGGTCTTTTTCTGAAAAGTTTGTGGTGTTACATTTAGTAATTTTCTTTGGAAACCAATGTTCAAAAAGGGATATAAATTTATCGAGAAGGTTTCTTTGAAAAGTTTGTGGTGTTACATTTAGTAACTTTCTTTGGAAACCAATGTTCAAAAAGGGATACAAATTTATCGAGAAATATGCTGCGTTTATCATTAGCATTTGGCTCATTATATACATCTTCCCAGTTTACATTTTCTAAACTTTCTCTGAAGTGATCTACAGATACCGGGTTGAGCACCCTCACACTTTTATTTAATGGTTTCTGAAGTGTACACCCTGTTAGGTTTTGTAAGTTAATCAGTTGTGCATTATGGTCAGCACCACAGCGAAAGCATGTGTTTGTTCTACATCCTCATGCTGTAAAAATACATTATTTATTAGAGTACTATTGTACTGAGCTATATATGTAGGGGAATTAATCACTGATTCTAAGTTATATGTTGTTAACAACACTTCTAGTGAACTTTCCCTATCAGAATTGCTTAGAAAGTTAACATTGAAATCACCACAGATTAATAACTTCTTCTTTTTGTCTGGCAGACAGCATAATAGGGAGTCAAACTTTTTCATGAATAGCTCCCAATCTCCTAGTGGGGACCTGCACACTGTTGCTAGTATCAACACAACATTATCTAGCTGAAGTTCACATGCACAAACCTCAAAGTGCTGATCAATACAAAATTTGCTTACTTCAATAGTTGTGTATTTATACCCTTGTTTTATGAAAATGGCAACTCCTCTTTTATCCATACTAGATCTACAAGTTTGAAACTCGCCTTCTCGCTCAGTCCTGGCACAGTCAGCTCTGCTACAAGTCAACTCATGGCAACTAAGAAGCAGAAAGAAAGGTACTGAATTGAATTATAAAGAGAGTAAGAAGGAGTAAATGTATGCACACTCATTGACTATTCGTACTAGAGAAACAGCAATTTGCATGACCTCTCGATGTAATGCTGTGTTAGGCACTCAAAAAGGAGGTTACAAATGAATAAAAGCATGAAAAAAGGAATGTATATCCATGATGGTTGTCAATGAAACTTTATTTTGATAACTGTTCCTTCACTTCATTCCTTGCCAGAAAATGGTGTTAAAACATGTAGGGATAAGCCATTACCAACCCTCAGATACTACTTACACATACCTTTCTTTCACCACTTCTAACTTCCTTTATTTTCTTGTCTGAAAATGTAGTTATCAACATATCTCTTATTATTATGAACACACTATTTTACTCTATATTTCCGAAGTTTGTGATTGTATTACTCCTTGTTCAGTCTTATTTTTAATGCCTTCTCAATTTTTTTTCCATTTTCTGGCACAGTTCAGCTAGTAACTTTGTAGAAAAATAATATTAAATACTAGCATTCCCAGCATCTGAGCTATGCTTTGATGTAGGCACATCCTTTGCATTTCTTTTGTCATGTATTCCTCAGCATATAGAGCCGTCACTATCTTTGGCAATTATCACACAGTCAGTTACGTGTACTGAGTATGGTATATCATCTCTCACTGATGTACGCACTCTGTTACATTTACTTCTCGATGATTTCCACACCTCTTCCAAACAAATTTTAAACGACATAGGAGCCAGTGTACAACCAGTCTAAGCTCTTTTCTGATTTTGGATTCATCTCGTAACACACTACTCATTTTCTCTCATCTGACAATTCGCAATGTAAGGTACTAACAGCATGAATGTGGGGTATTAAGACGCTATTTTCGTAATGCTCAGTTAATACTTCTTTTATAGTATTATGTGATACGCCTTTCCTTGTTCTAGGAAATAGATTAAACAACACCAGATTAGAGAGGACTCCTGCAGGCGCAGTATGGCGAAGCAAGGAATGAGTGGTGAGGATATGTCAGGCACTTGTGGGCGCTGATGTGGTAGCAGATTACGCATTGTTTGACTTTGGTTCTGTGTGGCTGTGGCGAGGGCAACAGAAGTGGGTGTACGGAATTGGGATGCGCTGACGTGTTTATTTCAACAGTGTCGAGGGAATGGGCCGTAGTCAGCAGGGGCTGTGCTGTGCTAGGTAGCCGACCTTGGAGGTGGCTGCCCTGTTCAGCTGCGAAACCCAACCATGCGAAGAGACATATTTCCAGGACGCACTTATAGACATCGAAGGCAGCACCCCAGTAAGCTCCCAGCAACTGAGGAAGCTGGTGTCTGCTCAGAGCTGCAAGCTGGGGAGCAGCAGCAGCTAGCTTGCCTCCCTGTAACAATGGTAGTTCGACTGTGTGCCGAACAATATCAGCTTCGCCTCCAGCGAGCAAGTGGTAGAAGGTTCCAAGTCTTCTTATCAGTGGAAGAGAGGGCAGCAGCTCACAAAGGTGAAGTCCAGCAGGCCAGGCAACCTTCTGTCTTGATGGTTGCAGTTACCTGTAAAATGGTAGGCACCACGTCATTGGTTGCACCTTGGATCTAGCTCTTTGCTACTCGATAGAAGAAGGGTTCAGAATACCAGGTATTTTTATCTGTCTGTTGGAGGCGATGGCATTATCCTTTGGCAATGATGACCGAATGTGGCCTGGCTTTTGGCGCCTGTCACTGCTCTTCATTGAAATGCGATGTCACCACCTTCTGCTTCAGTCTTTGAGCTCATTACAGTTCACAGTGTCAGGGTGCTGAAAGTCGTACTTTCATATAATTTATTATTTGTTCCTCCATTGTGTATTTTTGACACATGATGTTATGCTCTATTCTCTATGATGTCATACTGCTTAATTGATGACTCAGACGCCATGGTCAAAACATATGTAGCAATGGCCTCAGCTGTGTGCCACAATGTGTGTAGTATCACTTAGCTGACATCCTGACGCAGACTTTGTGCATGAACCACACTTGGCTTGGCTCATCATTGGCCTGGGAGAGACTGCAAACATTAGGGAATAAGAATAAGATGATCTGCGAGCAATGGAAATAGATTACTGGAGAGGAACTGCTGGCTTCTGAAGACCTGACTCAATAGAAGAAAGTGAAGGGAGCTACTGACTGGAAGGTGTTGCTATCATATGGCTAGTTAGAGCGAACGGATTATAATTGGTGGCCAAAGAGGTTGTTGGGTTGGATAACAGATGGAAAGAGGAAACTGAGTCGACAGCCTAATAAATGAGTGACGATGTAAATGAAAGTGTTTTACTGCTGGAAAATCAGAGAAGGGAACTGAGAAGGTCATAAACTATGTCTACTGAGAAGCAAAAAGTGGCATCAGCTACAATAAGCGAAATATAATAGACATTGATGTGTCTATGAGGTTTCTCGCGGCTTGTCAGTGCAAGAAAACCTTCAATGCTTTCCTGTCGCTTAAGATCGCACTGAGAGCAGGACATTTCGGGATGTCTACCCCTCTGTCCATCTTCTAGCGAAGTGACGGTGTATCACGGTATCGGTGGTAGGCACTTAAATCTCGCAACTGCCGCTCTGCAGCAGTTAAACAGCAGCCCGTCTCCATTGTTAACGTAGATCGCAATGTGCGAACGCTGCCCATCGAAACTCTACGCAGTGAATATTGCAGCTCTTCCATCTTAATGCTTCCAAGTCTGGTTGGAAAGCTGAAAGCAAAACCTTAAATCGATTAAAAACATTCGTCGACGCTCGAATCTCGATTGCTTCTTAATAATGCTGTCCCAGAAACCACTATCTGAGCTAGTGGACATATTTTCTAAATAGAACATGCACTTTTCCGTTAAATTGCTCTCGCCCATTCCAGATTTTCTTGCCCCAGTCTTACGTTGCGAGCATGTTCACTACAATGTAAGAAGCCACAGTCATGGGTTTCCTGATGTGAGATCTTCCACATTCGCATGGAATGTGATAGACCCCAGGTGAACAAAGTCAGAGGTTATATTTCACTCTGCTGAAAAGTTTTTTTCCTTCTGGGTTTTTACTGTTGCACGTGGTCATGACAGAAACGGAATATTCTGTTCTGTTTCATGGTTTTTTACATTCGTCTTGATAATGAGCCCCTAAACCTTCTTAGTTTCATCATTTCTGTAGCCTTTGGAAGCGAAAATAGTTCTTAGACCGTCCAACTTCATCGGTAACATGCTATCATCACATATTGTCTTAACCCTTTTCGACGTGCGCTGTCCGATCAAAAGTTTCCGGACATCCCTTTGTAATGTGGAATTGATCACTAGATGTCACGACAGGCAGACCCGCCAGTATAAAAGGTTGCTTGGCGAACTGCGATGCCACTAGAGAAGCAGTAACAGCATTCAGTGAGCAGAGCTCTGTGATTTCAAGCATGAAGTGGCCGGCGAATGCCGCCTCAGTAACGAATCCATCAGGGACATTCGTACTCTTCTAAAGCTATCCTGGTCGACTGTTGGTGGTGTGACTGCAGTAATGTCGTATGGAATGAATACCCCAAGGGGAGGCTGAGCCACCTAATTAGAAAGACTTATCCTACTCCTACATGACTACACCGCAGTTCATACCTCAGTGCCTGGCAGAGGATTCATCGAACCACTTTCACACTATTTATCTATCGCTCCGCTCTCTAACAGAGCGCGGAAAAGAACGAGCACTTAAACCATTCCGTGCGATGTCAGATTTCTTTTATTTTATTACAGTCATCATTTCTCACTTTGTAGCTGGGTATCAAGAAAATATTTTCGCACTAGGCGGTGACTTTATCTCTTTCTGTGATGTGAAGAAATGCCTCTTGAGAGGGAAATCTTGAATAAGACGAGAACTCCTCCCTGGTAACTTTACAGAATTTCACTCTCTGCCCCACAGGCTGAGTCATTGGCTCCTACAATTCGAATTTCGTAGCTCATAAGCAGGCAATGTCGTTCTCCATCATTTAACAGAGTGAGTGTTCTATAAAGAGCATAGTCATGAAGTTGAGCACTGTATTAATCATCTACATCTATATACACTACTGGCCACTAAAATTGCTACACCAAGAAGATATGCAGATGATAAACGGGTATTCATTGGACAAATTTATTATAGTACAACTGACATGTGATTACACTTTCACGCAGTTTGGGTGCATAGATCCTGAGAAATCAGTGCGCACCAGAAACTACCAACTCTGGCCGTAATAAGGGCCTTGATATGCCTGGGCATTGAGTCAAAAAGAGCTTGGATGGCGTGTACAGGTACAGCTGCCCATGTAACTTCAAAACGATACCACAGTTCATCAAGAGTAGTGACTGGCGTATTGTGACGAGCCAGTTGCTCGGTCACCATTGACCAGACGTTTTCAATTGGTGAGAGATCTGGAGAATGGTGCTGGCCAGGGCAGCAGTCGAACATTTTCTGTACCCAGAAAGGCCCGTACAGAACCTGCCACATACGGTCGTGCATTATCCTGCTGAAATGTAGAGATTCGTAGGGATCGAATGAAGAGTAGAGCCACGGGTCGTAACACATCTGAAATGTAACGTCCACTGTTCAAAGTGCCGTCAATGCGATCAAGAGGTGACCGAGACGTGTAACCAATGGCACCCCATACCATCACGCTTCCAATGTGCCTTCACCGCGAGTCGCCAAACACGGATGCGACCATCACGATGCTGTAAACACAAACTGGATTCATCCGAAAAAAATGACTTTTTGCCATTCGTGTACCCATGTTCGTCGTTGAGTACACCATCACAGGCGCTCCTGTCTGTGGTGCAGCGTCAAGGGTAACCGCAGTCATGGTCTCCGAGCTGATAGTCCATGCTGCTGCAAACGTCGTCGAACTGTTCGTGCAGATGGTTGTTGTCTTGCAAAAGTCCCCATCTGTTGACTCAGGGATCGAGACGTGGCTGCACGATCCGTTACAGCCGTACGGATAAGATGCCTGTCATCTCGACTGCTAGTGATACGAGGCCGTTGGGATCCAGCACGGCGTTCCGTATTACCCTCCTGAACCCACCGATTCCATATTCTGCTTACAGTCATTGGATCTCGCCCAACGCGAGCAGCAATGTCGCGATACGGTAAACCGCAATCACGATAGGCTACAATCCGACCTTGATCAAAGTCGGAAACGTGATGGTACGTATTTCTCCTCCTTACACGAGGCATCACAACAACGTTTCACCAGGCAACGCCGGTCAGCTGCTGTTTGTGTATGAAAAGTCGGTTGGAATCTTTCCTCATGTCAGCATGTTGTAGGTGTAACCACCGGCGCCAACCTTGTGTGAATGCTCTGAAAAGCTAATCATTTGCGTATCATAGCATTTTCTTCTTGTCTGTGAAATTTCGCGTCTGTAGCACCTCATCTTCGTGGTGTAGCAGTTTTAATGGCCGGTAGTGTACATACTTCACAGCCACCAGTACCACTAAGTCACTTCCTCTCCTGTTTCAAGCGTAGAGTGAGGAAGAAACGACTGTTTCCAAAAAATGGCTCTGAGCACTATGGGACTTAACGTCTATGGTCATCAGTCCCCTAGAACTTAGAACTACTTAAACCTAACTAACCTAAGGACATCACACAACACCCAGTCATCAAACGATTGTTTATATGCCTCAGTACGAGCCCTAATTTCCGATACACCACGGCATGATCGACAGATTGCTGCCCACCTATTCGCTAGATCATTTATGTATACAGAAAAAAATAGCGGTCGTATGACACTTTCATGGGACACTTCTGGTGATACCCCTTTCCACACTTGCCGACGACAACAACGTACTGAGTTCTATTCCTTAAGAAGTCTCTGAGCCACTCACAAATCTGGGAACCAATTTCAAATGTCCGTGCCTTCGTTAACAGTCTGCTGTGGGACACCATGTTAAATGCATCTCAGAAATCTAGAAATGTACAATCTGTCTGCTGCCCTTCACCTATAGTTTTCAGCATATCTTGTGAGGAAAGGACAAGCTGAGTTTTCCGGTGGTGGTGCTTTCTAAAACCATTCTGATACGTGGACATATGTATTTCATCATCATCAGCAAACCGGCGATAAAGGAACACGTAGATCACGTGCCGACCTCACAATGCTCCTCCACAGACGGCGATCTTGTGCTCCTTGTATCCAGCTGTCACGGACTGCTAGTTGGCAGAGGTCTTTCCGTAGCTCATCCTCCCATCGCTTCCTCCTGGGTCTTCCCATTGGACGGGTACCATCAGGTCTTCCCATAAGTACGGCTTTTGACCGAGAGGTGTCTGGTCTCCTACCAATGTGGCCTGCCAAGCTTATTCTCCGCGCTTTCAGGTTTTGAACGATGTCCAGTTGCCTCATCAGCTCATACAATTCTTGGTTTTTTCTACGTCTCCACGAGGTTCCTTCCTGGACAGGTCCTAAAATCATTCTCATAATTATTCTTTCGAAGACCTACTAGTTTTTTTCATTCTTCTTTGTTGTGCTTAGGGTTTCTGTCCCAGATAACAATAGTGGCACTATCACGGCATTGTATTCTTTAAGTATGGTCTTAATTGACAGATTCTTGGATGACATTATCTGCTTTACACTGAAATAAGTTTTACATCTGTTCAGAATACGTTGCTTTATTTCCTGTTTTAAATTATTTTGCCTGTTGAACCATGTACCAAGGTATTTAAAATTTTCCACTTTAGCAAATTTCCAAATCTCTGTCTGTAATTGGATGTCATTAGGGTCTTCTCTTGACACCTCCATTACCTCGATCCTTTCCGCATTAATCCGTAACCTGATCTTAACTGCATTTTGCCCTCGGTCCTCTACAGTTTCTGCCATATCTTCCTCTGCTTCTGCTACAACTGCGATATCTTCTGCGTTATACAATAAATCTGTCCTAACATCTAGCGTCACCCTTTTGTTTTCTCTTTTCATTTCTCAGATTGCTTTATCTAGGACCAGATTAAATAACAATGGTGAAATAAGATCCCCCTGTTTCACACCCGTTCTGACATAGAATTCTTCAGACAGCTGCCCTTGGTATTTGACCTTGGCTGTTGTCTCCGCTGTGCAAACCTGGACCATACTTATTAACTTCATTGGTGTACCAAGCTCTCTCAGGATGTTGTACATACTTAATCTGTGGATTCTGTCATAAGCCTATGAGAAGTCCACGAACGACAGCATAAACCGATGGTTGAAATCCCAGCACTTTTCCCAGATATGCCTCATGGTGAAAATTTGATCGATGGTCCATCGTCCTTCCTGGAAACCTGCCTGGTACTCTCCTACAATATCTTTTGCAAACTGCATAAGCTTTTCAAGTATTATTAAAGATAGAACTTTATAAGGTACACTTAGGAGAGAAACGCCTCTGCAGTTGTTACAATTCCTGTTACTGTATTTTTTATGCAGTGGAATAATGACGGCTGATTTGCACTCCTCAGGGATGTCCTATTTTTCCCATATTTCTTTTATGAGGTTGTATAGCTCTTCCTGAAGTGTTTCTCCTCCTGTCTTCAACATCGCTGCCGTTATCCTATTCTCTCCTGGTGCCTTGTTATTCTTTCGTTTCCTCATCGCTGTTTCTACACCTTTTTGAGTCACTTGAATGTTTGCGGCTTCTCCTTCACCCTCTGCATTATTCTCATGTGGAAAGACACTCCCTGAACCTTCAGCAATTAATAGCTATTCAAAATTTTCTCTCCACCTATTCAGAATTTTTTTTTCTTCTCTGTTAGCATCTTTCCATCCTTATCAATGATAACTAAAGCTTCGTTTCTGTTATCATTCCTCACATGTTTCAACATCTGAAACATTTTCCTACTGTCTGATATTGTATCTCCCATTTCGATTTCATCAATCATATTATTCATGAACTTTCTATTTTCTGTTCTCAGAATCCTATTTGTTTCTCTTCTTATGGTCTTGAGTGCTTTCTGTTGTACCGTACATTGTCTGTCCAGCATGTGCACCGCCCTTGCTCTCGTCCTGGCCTTCACAGCTTGTTCACATGTCTCATGAACAATTTCTTCTTCCTTGTTAGCCTTTTCTCTCCTAGAATTTCTTCAGCTGCTTCAGTTACAGAGGTCCTTATTTTTTCCCATTGCTTGTTAACACTTATTTCATCAGTTTGGTCTGATACCACTACTACAGACTTGTTACACACTTTAACGCTATAGTGCTGGCATGTCTTTGTATCTTTAAGCTTCTCAATATCAAACTGTCGCTTGACCATGTTGTTCTTTTTCATTTTGTAGCACAGCTGTAACCGTAATTTGGCTGTGACTAAAAAGCAGTCTGTGTCCGCATCTGCTCCTCTGTACGATCTCACAGCCACCACACACTTCTTGTGCCTCTCACCTATCAGCAGATGACCTATCTGATTGACGGTGCTACCGTCTGGGGAAATCCAGGGGCCTTTATGAGCTTGTTTTTGGGGGAAATATTTTGAGCTCACCACAAGGTTCTGACTTTAGCAAAACGTATTAACAGCAGGCAATTTTTATTTGTTTTTGCATGTAAACTCTCTTTTCGAATTGTTGGTCCATACATCTCATCTTGTCCCACTTTGGCAGTGAAGTCTCCCAGAATAATCTTACGACTCCTGTTGCTAATGCTCTCCACTGTTCTTTTCAGTTATTCATTGAATTCACTGTTCTCCTCTTCATCACTTATGCATTAACAAGAGAGAGATCGCCATACCTATGTCTAATTGTTATACACGATGTCGTGTTGCTGATTGCACTGAAGGATTTTGCTTGCTTTTCAATCTCAAGAATATTTATTATGTTGGAACAGAGAATACGTTCAAGAATTCTGCCGCAAAATGATGTTAAGGATATTGTCTGTAATTACACACAGGAGACATTTGCTTTTTTGTCCAGTCGCTTGGCGCTTCATGCTGAGTAAGAGTTTCTTGATGAATGCAAGTTGCATGAGGGGCCAATGCCGTAGTGTGCATTTTGTAAAATCGAATTGAGATTCCTTCTGGACCTGGCAACATATTGGTTTTCAACTACTGCAGTTGTTTCTCCACGCCAGAGATGCATATTACAATGTTGTTCATATGGAAGTCTGTGCGTTGGTCAAACGACAGTATGTCTGTTTGACTCCCCTGCGTGAACAATTTCTTAAACTTCGGCTTTCGTTTTTCTGTCTGCTACTGCCACACCAGACTGTCAACGAGTGACTGGTTTGAAGCCTTAGACCCGCTTCTATCCTTCGCGCTTGCAGGCACGTTTTCTTCGCTAAGTAAGAGCAGTGGGAGGAAGCATGTCTCTTAAGTGTGGATGATGGTAATGGCTGTGTGCATAGTGTAGCGTAACGTTCGTGGTCGAGATAATGAGAGAAGGGAGAGAATGAAACCCGGTGCTGGGACATAGCACCAAGTAGGCAGCGGAGGTTAGTGTCCCCAGACGACGGACAAATCACCATCAATTGCGTTCCATGCCCTAACTTCATGATACACTGAAGAGACGTTTGGAACTGAACAGAGGACGGCAGCGCGAGCACTGGTGATTTGGAACTGCACGCGATCACACCTCCTGTTCCCTCTGCCATAATGCAAAGGGGAAATTGTCAACAGCGTGCGGTGTACCAGACGGTTACCCATCCAAGTACTGGCCACACCCGACAGGGATTAACTTCTGTGGTCTGAAGTTAATCGATTACCAACCTCGGTGCGCCATTGAAGTGAAGTCGGAAGGCACAGGGGCATAGAAACGAAGATCAGATAAACTTCTACTGACGGCAAGGAACAGTCGACGAATGCTAAGGGTGGTTGTAAAAAACGGCACGAAACCAATTGGAGGAATCCACCGGTGGGTTTCAAGTTGCTACGAGCAGTCCAGCTAGCAAAATGACGTGCACAATGAGTTGAGAAGGATACAACGACAGAGCAGTTAATTACAAGACACACATCTATGTAATTTGTGCCAAGCCACACCTGAGGTGATGTCACTATCAATGTACAGTGTGATTTGTGATGGTGAATCACGCTATAGCAAGTGGCAGTCCGAAGGAGTCGGTTGCGTTTGATGAATGCCAAGAGACCTTTACCTGCCACCCTGTGTAGAGCCAACAGCGAAAGACGAAGGAAGTGTTCTTACAAAGTTGGGGTGTTTAGGGTGTGGTCCTCTTATTGCGCCTAAGAAAACGCTGAATGCTTCCTCTACTTCTTCTTCCTGAGACGTTTCTGCTTATGCGGGTCTTTCACACAGCCTCATCTTAGTGTCTCTTTTTTCCCAACAGTTTATCATACAGCATCTTCTGCCTTTGCAGTCCCCTTCGACTCACATCATCCTTCACCTGGCTCTCCACCTTGCTTGTCACCTTCCAATTGGTAATCGTCTTAATTCTGTCGATTCTAGGGCTCTTTCTGGAAGCCTTCCTCGTCCCATTCTTTAAATGTGATCAAACCAGTGAAGCCAATTTATCTCCATAGTTTCTTTTAGGGGCATGATCTACAGCGTACTACGTATTGTTTCTTTCCTTGCTCTTGTCCTTCCCTTCTCGTCTTACCCTGGACCCTTCGTAGAAATAGCATCTCTGTTGTTAACATTCTGTTCAGATCTTTCTTCCACAAAGTCCAACACTCTGATCTATAGGTCAAAATTGGTAGATTATGTGACTTTTCTTTTTTAATTATGTGCCATACTGAATAACAAAATTTCGAAAAAATTTCTATTTTCTCCGAAATTTCATTCCTGGTATTTCCTAATTAACGTATTTCCTAGATATAAGAAAGAATCTACCTCTTTAATTACTTTTCCCTTGTACTTGACACCATTTGTTTCACTTTTCCTGCTGATTTTCATTACTTCACTCTTTGTTAGATTTATTTCCATCCCCGGTCCTCGAACTAGTTTCTGCCATATGCTTAGTTGTTCTTCCAATTTCATGTCCTTTTCTTCCCTAATCTTCACACTATCTGCATATGCTATCAATTTCATATCTTCTGTTGACCCTTGGAGAACTTTTTAACAATAGAAAGCACTGAGGGGAGTACACTTGCATGCTGAACCACCTCTCTACATTCTATAGCATACTGATTTTTACCTTTCTGCCTTTTATTATAACGCAATTCAGGAATTGTTTGGACATGCTTCTGAGTCTCGGTTGAACCCCTTTTGAAAATTCCAGTCTATTCAGACTTTCCATACATCATATCTTCTAACAGTGCCACAAGCCTTTTTTGTATCTATGAATGCAATAAGATGTCTTTCCAAATTCCCATTTATTTCTACAACCTGTCTGGACGTAAATATGGCATATACAGTCGATCTTACAGCTCAGAATCGCTGTAGTTCTCCTCTTAACAGTGGTTCTATCTTATTGCTGATTTTCTGTAAAATTATCCTTTTATAAATCTTCATGCAGTGACACAGTAGCGCTATTACTCTGTAAGTCTGACAGTGCGCCATGTAACCCTTCTAAAGATAAGCAATTGCTGTGTCTAATCAGCAAGAACATTTCTGTATGTTCATATCATCCTCATTATTCTATAAAACATTGAAAGTGTAGGTTTGATCATTTCCACTATGATGACATGTACTACAGGAGCTTTACAATATTTCGTTTCTAATACAGCTTGTCTACATTCACCATCTGCAGATATCTACCCACCACATTAGGGGAGCAGTGAGGAG
This sequence comes from Schistocerca piceifrons, assembly GCF_021461385.2. NCBI lineage: Eukaryota > Metazoa > Arthropoda > Insecta > Orthoptera > Acrididae > Schistocerca > Schistocerca piceifrons. The sequence goes on from NC_060143.1 coordinate 241,185,870, forward strand.
ACAACGATTATTTGCGGCAGCATGACAATGCAGCCTGTCACACAGCAGCCTGTCGGCTCGTGGACTAGTTTTTAGTACCACTGTCTCTGATGGATCCAATTTGATCGATTTTGGGGTATCCAAAAAACTGTGCTGAATATCTGATTTGGTGGCTGTGGTAATTCACGTGAGCACCTCGCATAGTAGCCAGATGTTTTGCCAGACCCAATGACATTAAGTTTGGGTCGTATTGGTGGATCCTACTTATGTTCTTTAGAGGGACTGTGTATACGATGCGGCATCTGTGCTTGTATTTCTTTGAAGTGTCTAACATTTGAAACAGAGTGCTGCTCGCTAAGGAACAAAGAATTGAAGCGATAGAGTGATGGGCAAAGAAAGTTGCAGGGCTGGAGGAAGAAATGTGCAGGCGAGGCATCGCGCGTCACGGGCAGGCGGGCTGTCGCCACGCCGGGCCTATAAATTATGCAGACCGCGCCTGTTATTGACAGCCTGCGTCGCGTCCGCCCGTTAGCGCTCGCTGTACGGCGGGAAGCGGCGCGGCCCGGCGCGGCACAGTGCGGGGCGAAACTGTTTGCACAGAGATTTGCCTGCCGCCAGCGCGAATGAAAAGCGCCGAATGGAATATGAAACAAAATATTGCGTGGCACTCCGTCAGTGTTCCAGAATACCCTCTCGGGATAATAGCGGCACAGCTCCAGGAAAACAATAAACATTATCTCTCTCCAAACAAATGCCTTGCTGCGAAATGGATATTAATTACTTGGTAGTGCGTCAGTTCTGTCTTCGGTTTACATTAGAGGGAGTAAATAATTCATGTAAACTGATTTACAATATTTAATCATGAGTCAAAAACATAAAGTTTACGCACAGATTTAAGCCTAGATGCTGGCTGTTTCGGATTCCATGTGTATTTTTGCATTAATATTTACGTAATTTGAAGCTGAAGGCATCAACAAGCAGCTACCATTTACTGTACTTAACTGGAGTACAGTGACCCGTTATGGTTTTAATCATCGAAAGCTCTACATTAGACGTCAGCGCACACGCTTTTCAATGTTCTCCACGTTCTGTTCTCGGCAGTAGCGTTAACTAACATCCTTAAATCGTGCACTACAGGTTGATGATGTGGCGCTGGAGTTTCAGACAAATAGTTGCAGTGTTCATTGTTGACTGCCCTTTAATCACTTAAAAATGGAAATTCCAATCAGGAAATTATAATAAATAGTAAAGTAAATGGTGACCATGACGTCATTCAAAAAATTAAATGAGCTGCAATCCTGACACAAACGCAGGAGTCTAAACGAACAATAATTCCCTCTGTTTCGTTTCAGTGTACACAGACGCCGGTATATTGAAGCTTTTCAGACAGACATAATTTGATATGATTCAAAAGAGTGAGCGATTTTCATTTCAGACAATCCTACTTACGAAAATATCTAAGATGGTCAACAGAACTGAAAATTTGTACTTGTAAAGAACCAGTTCTAAGCTAAGAAGGGAAAGCAGAAAGGTGGAAGGAGTATATAGAGGGTCTATACAAGGGCGATGTACTTGAGGACAGTATTATAGAAATGGGGGAGGATGTAGATGATGATGAAATGGGAGATATGATACTGCGTAAAGAGTTTGACAGAGCACTGGAAGACCTCAGTCGAAACGAGGCCCCGACAGTAGACAACATTCCATTAGAACTACTGACAGCCTTTGGAGAGCCAGTCCTGACAAAACTCTACCTTCTAGTGAGCAAGATGAATGAGAAAGGCAAAATACCCTCAGACTTCAAGAAGAATATTTGATAATTCCAATCCCAAAGAAGGCAGGTGTCGACAGATGTGAAAATTACCGAACAATCAGTTTAATAAGTCACATCTGCAAAATACTTTCACGAATTATTTACAGACGAATGGAAAAACTGGTAGAAGCCGACCTCAGGGAAGATCAGTTTGGATTACATAGAAATACTGTAACGCGTGAGGCACTACTGACTCCATGACTTATCTTAGAAGAAAGATTAAGGAAAGCCAAACCTACGTTTCTAGTATTTGTAGACTTAGAGAAATCTTTTGACAGTGTTGACTGGAATACTCTCTTTCAAATTCTGGAGGTGGCAGGGGTAAAATACAGGGAGCGAGAGGCTATTTATAATTTGTACAGAAACCAGATGGCAGTTATAAGAGTCGAGGGACATGAAAGGGAAGCAGTGGTTGGGAAGGGAGTGAGACAGGGTTGTAGCCTCTCCCCGATGTTATTCAATCTGTATATTGAGCAAGCAGTAAAGGAGACAGAAGAAAAATTCGGAGTAGGTATTAAAATCCATGGAGAAGAAGTAAAAACTTTGAGGTTCACCGATGACATTGTAATTGTGTCAGAGACAGCAAAGGACATAGAAGAGTATTCGAACGGAGTGGACAGTGTCTTGAAAGGCGGATTAAAGATGAACATCAACAAAAGCAAAAAGAGGATAATGGGAAGTAGTCGAATTAAGTTGGGTGATGCTGAGGGAATTAGATGAGGAAATGAGACACTTAAAGTAGTAAAAGAGTTTTGCTATTTCGGGAGCAAAATAACTGATGATGGACGAAGTATAGAAGATATAAAACGTAGACTGGTAATGGCAAGGAAAGCGTTTCCGAAGAAGAGAAATTTGTTAACATCGAGTATAGATTTAAGTATCAGGAAGTCGTTTCGGAAAGTATTTGTATGGAATGTAATGATGTACGGAAGCGAAACATGGACGATAAATAGTTTAGACAAGAAGAGAATAGAAGCTTTCGAGATGTGGTGCTACAGAAGAATGCTGAACATTAGATGGGTAGATCACATAACTAATGAGGAGGTATTGAATAGAATTGGGGAGGAGTTCGTGGCACAACGTGACTAGAAGAAGGGATCGGTTGGTAGAATATGTTCTGAGGCATCAAGCGATCACTACTTTAGTATTGGAGTTCAGCGTGAGGGTAAAAATCGTAAAGGGAGACCAAGAGATGAATACAGTAAGCAGATTCAGAAGGATGTAGGTTGCAGTAGGTACTGGGAGATTAAGAAGCTTGCACAGGATAGAGTAGCATGGAGAGCTGCATCAAACCAATCTCAGGACTGAAGACCATAACAATAACAGCGACAACAAAGACAGACCGTTCTTTTTTAAAAAAAATCCTTTGGATTGATACTCGAGTTCTTCTGCTAGACGATGAATTGATTAAATTTTATCAAGATGTCTCAATGGAGCATCCCAGTTTTGCGTTCACCCTCTACTTCTAAATGCAAATACACTCTAGGGCAAGAAAACGAAGCACCACAGAGGAATTTTCCGAATGGGACTAAAGTGCGAAGATGTAATGTACATTTACAAACAAAGAAGTGATTACAATATCAAGAGAAAGAGCTTCACAAATTGAGCAAGTCAATAACGCATTGGTCCACCTCTTGCCCTTATGCAAGCAACTAATTGATTCGCATTGTTTGATAGAGTTTTTTAATGTCCTCCTTACAGATGTCGTGTCAAGTTCTGTCCAACTGAAGCGTTAGATCGCAAAATCCCAAATTTTCTGGAGGGCCCTGTCCACAGTGCTCCAAACGTTCCCATTTGGGAAGAATCCTGCCAACTGGCTGGCCAAGGAAGTGCTTGAAAGCGTGAGGCCAAGCTTTAGAAACTGCTGTCGTGTGTTGGTGGGCATTATCTTGCTGAAATATAAACCAATGGTGGCTTGCAATAAAGGGCAACAAAGCGTGGCGTACAATACCGTCGACGTACCGCTGTGCTGTGGATGACAATCGGAATGGTTCTGTCATAAAAAGAAATGGCATCAGAGACCATCACTCCTGGATGTTGGGCTACATGCGGACGACAATCAGGTTGGTATCCCACCTCTGCTTGGGTTTTCTGACACGCCCTCGGTCTGGATTCTCAGTGACTGGAGTAGAATTGTCTGGTCGACATCTGCAGTGCTACGATTTCTGCACCACTTGTAAGCAGTAGACACAGCGGCTGCGCCAAAGACTGAGACGGCATTGAGTTTTACAATTATTTATTGAACTTTGTTTACAATTTCTCCCTCGTCGTCGCTGCCCAGCCCTTTGGATCCCTACGTCTGGCTGCTGCTGTATAGACTCTCCGACAATGCGCACAACGCGCGCTGCTGATCGCACTCGGGAATCTCAGGCCACCAGTGCTCCGGAGAAGCCAGGATGCCCTGTGGTTGAGATGAACTCGTCGTCGATCGGCGCCCCAGTACGGCACGCCCAAGGAGCCGCGTCGCCGCGAGGTCAGCTGTCGACGCCTGCAGCACCAGCGGCTGGGAAGCCGTCAGTCGAGATGTCCGTGGTGTCCCGTCATGGACGGACCACGCGGCGTGGGGCCGGATGCCGTGAAGTCCTGGCGTCAGTCCCCGGCGGCGCCTGTGACCAAGACCGCGCTGCGGCCGGTCCTGCTGGGAGTTCTCGCTGTAGTTAGTCAGATATGGTGCCGACAGAACTCGGGCCAACCTCCAGAGCTGAAGATGACATCTGGTGGCGAACGGATGACTCCTGCAAGCTGGAACAGACTTCCGGAATCGTCACCTATGAAGATTGAACATTCGGACACGGACAACGTCCGTCCTCAGATCTGAACTGCTTCCTAATGGCTTCTGTCTGTTGCTGCCTGCGCTCCACTACTTATATCTGGCAGTAGGACTTTTTTACCCTCAGTGGTAGTTTTTTGTTATTACTCCCACAGTATATTGCAGCGTAACTTAGCGTGCTGGTCTCACTTCCCCTTACTCAGCACTCTCCAGGCTTCGCTCGGTGCTCTGTCTGTGTGCGTCCTTGCGTCAGCCTGTTGATAGACTGCTGCTGTCAACAAGGCTATCTGTGCTTGCCTACTTCGCAACGCCTCGGTCGCCGGTGTGCCTCTGTTTCGCCATTCTCAACTGCGTGAAGCAACACTTACGACACGTGGCCACAACAGCAGCAACATTACGGCAGAGCGGTACGTAGACGGTATTATATGCCCTGTTTCGTTGCCCTTCATGGCAATTCATCCAAATGTTATATTTCATAGTAACACTCATCCCCACACAGAGAGAGTTTCCATGGCTTCTCTTCCTGCTTGCTAAACCCTGTTTTAGAAAGTAGGGTCGGCAGATCTCTCCGTAATTGAGAAAGTTTGGAGCATTATAAGCAGGGCGTCGAATCACCTCGGGATTTTGACCAAGCGCCAATAGGACAGAATCAGGAGGATGTTCAATAACTCTGTCAAAGAACGCCAAGCCGAACATTTACTTCCGCAAAGGTTAGAGGCAGACAAAAGCATTATTGACTTGCTCGATTTGTTGAGCTCTTTCTCTTGAATGAATAATCTAATAATCTGTTTGTCTGTACATGTACGTCACATCTACCGATTTCCAACCCATTCGGGTAATTGATTCGTGGTGCATCACTTTGGTCTTACAGTGTATATTATCAACACAGGATCTGCCCTAACAACTGTTCTCTCTGGGCACAGACTCTGCCAAATTCTCCCTAAATTATACTCCGACATAAAACTGCCCTTGTTTCAGGACCGAGACTGCAGTATTAAGACAGTAGCATAGATTTCTTTTTATTGCTTAACTACTGAAACCATTTCTAACTAGAAGAATTCACTGTATGTATTACAAGCAGTTTCAAGATGTGATTGTATAGTTTAAAATATTATTCTTCTGCTTGAAACCCACATTGTTTCCGGCATGCTCTTTCAAGTACCTGGAAGGTTACTGTTGACATCTGTCGTCATGTGTTAGAACAGTACTAATTCAGCACTGGACATCTTTTCATTAAATCTGTACAACCAACTCTATTTCATTCAGACATCCCACTGATTTATGTATGAGAACACTAACCTGCAGTGAATGGCTTATTGTGGCTAATTCGATCACGGGTGTGGCTGACAAATCAATGCAAAAAGTATTATATGCAGTGAATTTCATAATGTGTTGCGGCGTCCGATTATAAAATTTGACTTTCAAAACTTTACATTCAATTCATCAGCTTCCATCATTTGCATCATCGATCGAACTGTTTGTTAGCGAACTATGTTTTTCGTACATATCGTTCTTCTGTCGCACACTAAAAGCAACACACTTCTGTAATCGGAAACCTCCTTAATCTGTTATGTTGTAAATATTCTTTAGTTCCATAGCAGTTCTGTCTATGGTAAATAATCTTTGCAGTACATACTGTTGTCCTCCTGGACCTGCAATGGGGGGTTGAAGAATGCTTGTGTGACGTCACTGTCTGACGATGTGATTCGTTTCCCGTTTCTCCAGTTTCTCCTTATGCAGACAGACTACTGTCGTACTGTCACCTGGCACCAGAATATTTGTTAGTCAGTTTGGTGGTATGTTTTAAAAAGTGGTCATTCGAAATAATAATTGTAATAAAAAGTTTACAGTTGCAGTGTTGTTAAACGTAGCAATGTGATTGATTTTTCGTACTTTAAGTCAGTAAACGTTGTTAGTGGTTCCTAGACTACCAATGTTTACCCTTATTGATAAGAGAAAAGCTCGACCTCCTAGTGTCTTACTTGACTTTAGTAAGACTGGCTGCCTGTGGGGCCAAATGCGCTAGCGGGTGCCCCGGGTTTCTATGGGTATCGTCCTGCGGTGTTAGGTCTTCCATTTTACTTCCACTGTACGCCTTCTGGTGTGTGTAGTCTGTTTTGTGCTGCTACCGCTGAGTTTCTCAGTTCAACACTTCGCCGCCGGCCGTGGTGGCCGAGCCGTTCTAGGTGCTTCAGTCTGGAACCGCGCGACCACTACGGTCGCAGGTTCGAATCCTGCCTCGGGCATGGACGTGTGTGATGTCCTTAGGTTAGATACGTTTAAGTAGTTCTAAGTTCTAGGGGACTGATGACCTCAGATGTTGAGTCCCATAGTGCTCAGAGCCATTTGAACCATTTGAACCATTCTTCGCCAGTTCCATATGTCAAAGACAAACTCTCCTTGCTCCATGATTTCGAATATACATCTAATACGGGTTTGAGTATACATCCAAAATCATCACTGAGTCGGTAATAGTCCCACCTCCGACTGATAATTGTTACCTATAATACGAAAACTCATTGGAGACTGAAGAGTACAAAGAAGTTGGCAAAATCTTCAAAGAAGGAAATAATACTGGCATTTCCAACATGACAATGCTATTAATAAAGAGAGTAGTTGACGGATAGGTGCAGTTATTTAACTACTAGCAATGCGAGTATATTTTGTGATCCGTCCATAACGGTCTAGTTTGTTTAGTAGCGGTTAACAAATGTTGATGTTTAAGTGGAATGTTTTTACAATGGATGTGATCTTTCCCCACAGTATTTTACATAAATTTCCGAATTCATTCGCCCTATTAAATTATTCATGAATTATGAATACCAGTAAAGATCTTACACTTCTACATAGCTGGAATACACCCCAAGCAGTAAGAGTGTTAGTTTAAGTCTCATTATAATGTTAAACGGAATTAATCAACTCTAAAGTACTTGCTAGAATTCTTATCGCAATAAATTTCGAAAATATTTCTTCGTGCAGCTTCGCGACTCATTTCTGTTGCTCTGTGTCGTTTACGACATTTTGTGGCGTGTCATGACGACCCCTGTGTGGCGAAGCTTAGGAGGAAGGCAGGAGCGGCCGGCAGGGGACACTGGAGTGATTCTGACAAGCGGCTGTTGAGTGGTAACTCCGAGCGCAGTTGTACCATGTGGCAAGAGGGGAGCCGCAGTGGTCTTACTCATCGCGATCTACCTGCAGCAAATAGCTCTGAGGACTATGGGACTTACCTTCTGAGGTCATCAGTCCCCTAGAACTTAGAACTACTTAAACCTAACTAACCTAAGGACATCACACACACCCATGTCCTAGGCAAGATTCGAACCTGCGACCGTAGCGCGTGGTTCCAGACTGCAGCGCCTAGAACCGCTCGGCCACGCCGGCCGGCTATCTGCAGCACGCCATTAGTTTTCATCTCTCTGGCAATGGGTGTACCATACCGCGCTATGGATTTTCTGCACCAAGCTTCTCAACGACAGTCGTCGCGCATGTATTTGAGAGCAGTCGAATTTCCGTGAGGGAGTATGTAGCGGGTACTGCACTGCACTTAGTCACATATAGAATATAGGAGGTAGGTTCTGACTGTTCACTACGCCTGTTTTATTGAAAATGTGTATCGGGCGTTGTCTAATCTTCAAAGTTCTCTGATTTTGATCTAGCCCCTGTTTTTTTCTTGATTCATAGAGTTTGTACAAAGACGAAGATGGAGAGGTATTGCAAAAATTACTTCAGAACGTAGGTGGACCTAATACATTTAGGCAAAGATGAAGAGGTAAGTTTGGTTCGTGTTGCAAATGAAATATACAGCGTGGTCAATTGATCGTGCCCGGACAAATAACTCACGAAATAACTACAATGAACGAAAGTTGTCTACCTTGAGGGGGAAACCAGATGGCGCTATGGTTGGCCCGCTAGATAGCGCTGCCATAGGTCAAACGGATATCAACTGCGTTTTTTAAATAGGAACCCTCATTTTATTACATATTCGTGTAGTACGTAAAGACATATGAATGTTTTAGTTGGACCACTTTTTCGGTTTGTGATAGGTGGCGCTGTAATAGTCACAAACATATGGCTCACAATTTTAGACGAACAGTTGGTAACAGGTAGGTTTTTTAAATTAAAATACAGAACATAGGTACGTTTGAACATTTTATTTAGGTTGTTCTAACGCGATACATGTACCTTTGTGAACTTATCATTTCTGAGAGCGCATGCTGTTACAGCGTGATTACCTGTAAATACCACATTAATGCAATAAATGCTCAAAATGATGTCCATCAACCTCAGTGCATTTGGCAATACGTGTAACGACATTCCTCTCAACAGCGAGCAGTTCGCCTTCCATAATGTTCGCACATGCATTGACAATGCGCTGATGCATGTTGTCAGGCGTTGACGGTGGATCACGATAGCAAAATGCTTCAACTTTCCCCACAGAAAGAAATCCGGGGACGTCAGATCCGGTACTATTCAATACCGCTTCAACTGCTTGCGATCTATGTGCTGCACATCCATCATGTTGGAAGTACAGCGACATTCTGTCATCTTGTAATAACATCGGTAGAACATTACGTAGGAAATCAGCATACATTACACCATTTAGATCGCCATCGATAAAATGGGGGCCAATTATCCTTCCTCCCATAATGCCACTCCATCATTTAACCCGCCAACGTTGCTAATGTTCCACTTGTCGCAGCCATCGTGGATTTTCCGTTGCCCAATGGTGCATATTATGCTGGTTTACGTTAACGCTGTTGGTGAGTGACGCTTCATCGCCAGATACAACGCGTGCAAAAAATCTGTCATCGTCTCTTAATTTATCTTGTGCACAGTGGCAGAACTGTACACGATGTTCAAAGTCGTCGCCATGCAATTCCTGGTGCATAGAAATATGGTACGGGTGCAATCGATGTTGATGTAGCATTCTCAACACCGACGTTTTTGAGGTTCCCGATCTCGCGCAACTTGTCTGCTATTGATGTGCAGGTTAGCCGTGACAACAGCTAAAACACCTACTTGGGCATCATCATTTGTTGCAGGTCGTCGTTGATGTTACACATGTGGCTGAACACTTCCTGTTTCCTTAAATAAAGTAACTATCCGGTGAAAGGTCTGGACACTTGGATGATGTCGTCCAAGATACCAAGCATCACACATAGCACACGCCCGTTGGGCATTTTGATCACAATAGCCATACATCAACACGTTATCGACCTTTTCCGCAAATGGTAAATCGTCCATATTAACACGAAGCAAATACCGTCCACACTGGCGGAATGTTACGTGATACCACATACTTATACGTTTGTGACTATTATAGCGCCATCTATCACAAAGCGAAAAAAGTGGTCCAACTAAAACATTCATACTTCTTTACATACTACACGAATATGTAATAAAAAATGAGGGTTAATATTTAAAAAACGTAGTTGATATACGTTTGACCTATGGCAGCGCCATCTAGAGGGCCAGCCATAGCGCCATCCGGTTTCCCCCTTCAAGCTAGACGAGTTTCGTACTTTGTAGTTTTTTCGTTTGATGCTTGTTTAGTGAGATATTTGGCCCAGTCACTATCAATGGACCACCCTATATTTCTGTATACCATCCTGCAAGTAATGAAGTGGAACGTTATAAGTGGGAACTACGTAGTCCTTGTCGATCTTACTGCCTTTTTAACTCTAACCTCATTAGCAGGTTGCTATCTCGTTTAGATATTCAAGTGGGGAGGTTGGAAGAATTGAACCCAGGCAATCATCATAGGCCGCACCACTCGCTCCTTTCGCCTCCATGATTTCTACCTCACCCTTTATGGTCGTCCTATCCAACTCACCCCCACCCTGAAATACCTTGGCATCACCCTTGACCGACACCTCACCTGGACCCCTCATCTCCTGACCATCCAGCAGAAAGCCCATTCCCGCCTCCGCCTGCTGAAACTCCTGTCCGGCCGGACATGGGGATTGCATCCTTCTACCATCCTCCACACCTACAAATCCCTCATCCATCCTATCCTCTGTTATGCCAGCGTCGCCTGGATCTCCGCCCCCACCCGCTTTTACAAGGCCCTCCAAATCCTTGAACGCCATGCGCTCCACCTTGCCTTCCGTATCCACCTTCCTTCCCCCACACGGCTCCTGTATGAACTGATCCCCTTCCCCCACCTCCTCTTGTTCCTCCAACATCTCCGCATCCTTTACATTGTTCGCAGGGTTGATCCCCCCCCACCTTCTGGTTTCCTCCTTCCTCTCCACCCCCCCGACCGTTGCCGCGCCTCTATCGCTGTATCCCTCCCTCTCTCCACCTCCACACCCTCCATCTCCTTCATCAGGGCAATTTCCAACGCCTCCCCCTCCTGGATGACGAACTTCGCCGTGACATAGACCCTTCCTTCCAACTATAACCCGGCCTTGTTCCCCCCCCCCCTCCCCAGGGCTCCCTTCTCCTCTTTCCTCCTTCTCCCATAGCGGATTTTCCTCCATCCCCCCCTCCCCTGAGACCCTGCACCCCATACTTGCCTCTCTCCTTCCCACATCCCTCCCTACCTGGCCCTCTTCCGCGCGCCCCCCATTCCCCTCCCCCATCTCTACCCCTCCCTCCCTTCTTCAGGTCTCCCTCATCTCCTTGAACCTGGCAGATCCTCTGTATTGATCCTCATCAGTGTGCCACATCAGTGTTGTGTTTAGTGTTGTTTCTCGTGTGCGTCAAGAGGTGTGATTTTAATTGTGTACTGCCTTGAGGTTCGCCGTCAGTGTTACGTTGTGTGCTATGCCATCCGTCAACACCTTTATGCTCCAGTCATACTGTGCCTTGTGTTCTTTTAATCGTCGCAGTGTGTGGCTTTTTGTGTGTGCTACTTTTAAACAGTTTTTTATCTCCATTTTACAGTCACCCCCGTTTTTTTTTTCTTTGTCTATTGCCTTCCATGATGTTCTCCCTTTTTATATCTATGTTCGCCTTCTTCTCTCCTTTGCTGTTTTTAAATGTCTTCTATTGCTTTGTTCTATGTCTTTCGGCTGAAGAGCAGCGCATATGCTGCTGCCAGCCCGCCCCGTTGGGGAATTGAAATACAATAAAGAAAAAAGAAAAAATTGGAAGAATTGGCAGGCTTCACTATTGGTGAAATTAATGAAACACAGCTGCAAATGTCAGAATATAGTAGATGGTTAAGTGGAGTTTCCGCCTCTAACATAAAATCGGGTAATAATAAGGGACAGGAATCGTTAGGCACTCGATATTTGCACTGGATATTTCACCGGTAGAAATGTGTTTGCTGTGATATCACACCCCTTATAAGCATATTTGTCGGGATGTAGATCTCGCCATCTAATTTGTGGCGGAAGTGGTAAAGTTATTGTTTTCACTAAATTACTGATTGTTGAACGTCATAATCCGTTGGACTTTTTGAAGATGAATCTTAGAGACTGCTGAGCTAGACAGAGGTTTCGACCAGTTGAAATTCATGATTTGAAAGAACACGCTACCAGTTCAAGATGTTTAGACACTAAATTGAACGTTTGAACGTGTAGAAACTTAGAAACTTAGAAACTCAAATAGTTTAGTGCATCACATACAGGGGATAACATATTTGGACAGAAAACGAGGAGAAGTTGAGAAAGAGGATTTCCATCAGAACGAAATTAGAGGTTTTGCATGAGGGTGGTCGGCCACGTGATTCCCTACTGTAAACGCAAAGGTCTAAGGAGGGACAGGGCCGTACCTCACATTGTTGGTGCGGAAAGAAGCAATTACAGATGAAACTCACTATAAATGGTTACCCTTACAAGAGAAATCATACATGACTGTCAATTACACGAGTGTTGGGGCTGCAGGACAGGCTCTTGTGCAGATGAGGATCGGCCTTCACACCTGGAAAATGAGAGAATAATGTCTGTCTCTTCATATGCCGTATATTGGGTTCCCAATTTATCTATGAATCGGGACTTCTTTTGGACTGGAAAGTTAGTAACTTACACTTAAACTGTAATTCACGTACCAAAATCTTTTGCTACCAAAAAGAAGCACCAGTATTTTCTGCCGAACTCAGGGTTGAGATTAGACCTGTGGTCGATTAGAGAGTAAAATAAACTTGTTATGTGATCATGACACTTAAAGTAGTAGATGAGTTTTGCTACTTGGGGAGCAAAATAATGATGATCGTCTAAGTAGACAGAATATAAAATGTTTACACAAGAAGAGGATAGAAGCTTTCGAAATGTGGCGCTACATAAGAATGCTCATGATCTGATGGGTAGCCTACGTAACTAATGAGGAGGTACTGAATTGGGAAGAAAAGGAAATTGTCACACAACCTGATTAAAAGAAGGAATCTGTTGGTAGGGCACGTTCTGAGGCACCAAGAGATCACCAGTTTAGTAGTGGAGGGAATCGTAGAGGGTAAAAGTCGCAGAGGTATATCAAGAGATGAATACACAAAGAAGATTCAGAAGGATATAGGTTGTAGTAGTTACTCGCATATGAAGAAACTTGCACAGGATAAAGTAGCAAGTAGAGTTGTCCGAAACCAGTCTCTATACTGAAGACCACAACAACCCAACATGATCAGTCCCCATGCTGCTGGAATTACATCCAAGTTTTCTTAGGTTCAAGGAAGCTGAAGTGTTCATCACTACCCCGGATCTTAACAATGCTTATAATCAAATACCTTGAACAGACCAATCTATGCAATTTGTAGCCCTTACGACTGATTAGAAAATTTATGAGCGTAATAGGGTCCTATTTGGATTATCAATTGGACCAGTGTAAGCTCACAGTTACTGACTAAATATTTTCTGACATTAAATTGTCTTACCCGTACAGTTTCTTTGATCATTTAGTAATCTACACACTTCAAAAAAGTTTTGCGTAACCTCGGTTCCGAGAATTCCGAAACCTGTACAGAAAATTGGAATATAGATCAACATAAACAACATTTCCGCCCCTTTTTATTGCTCATGAAGACAACACATTACATGTTGTACCAGCGTACCTTTGGAAATACATGTTTCAGAAAACTGGTTATTGGTTATTAAAGTTATTTTCAGCGATATTTCCCTTTCAATAGCGCACAGGATACAAACTAACACAGGGCACTCTGAGATGTGTGTAGCAGCAGTTATCAATAAGGCACACACTCATAATTATAGGAAGCAGATTTGTACCAAGCTCATACTAATAACGGTTACACTCAAGATCGTTACTCAAATCAATTCTGAAATGTTACTGCATGAAGTGCTGAACTAAATTTGGACATTAGGGGCTTCTATCTTAACTGACATGTAAAAACGCGAAATTTTGGTGGCAAGCGGCATGGCGGCTAACTGTACTCATGGTTCTTGATGTTCGAATGTTCTGTAAAATCTCTTCTTGGCGTCGGATTTTCAACATATTACAGCCATTTCTTTCTGCCGAGAATACCAATAACAGCCAAATCCACATTCGAGTCAAAAATCCCTTGCAGAGCAGCTTCCAATTGCCTCTCTTGGCACCATTGAAATGTACCGTTCTATGGCTAGCCACTTACTGCGTACCGTTCCCATCAAGGAGCCGCCCACGTCGACCGCTAAACCACCTTTTACATCGCGCTATGCCACTTCCGTTGTGGAGGGACTTCACTACATTTTTTACATTTTACAATACAAGTGCCCTAAGCACGAACCACCTTCCAGTCAATATTGTCGTTCTTATAAATACACACATATTATAAAATTTTATGATTCTAACAAACTCTAAATTTCCTGCCACAAACCAATGACCTGAAGTAATACAGAATACACACTCCTTAACTGCAGATACACAGTTACGTAATATAAACCTACTTCTAATCGGTATGTGTTTCAAGGTCTGTAACATAATATCGTGGTGGGTACTCCTGATAGGGTTTTGAGCAAGAAAGTGTAAAGAGGAGAAGCAGCCCAATCCATGAGCCTGATACTCATTGATTCTCATCAGTTGTTTAAAGGGGTCATTGAATACAGAAATAATGACCGAGATATTTATGCCTTAATGGAAGGTTGAAGAAATAGCAGGTAGTGGAGCCTTATTCTGTTAGGAATGAGGTCTTATACTCTAGTGCACAATGTGATGAAAAATGTATAAGTGTAGGCCTTCAAGAATTGGAGCCATACATCTCAGCTGCTTCCACGAGTCACCAGTGGAGAAAAATTTAGGAGTCTTTAAAAGTAGCTACAGAACAAGAGAATGGATCATATGGCGAAATATGGACGCAGATATTAAGAACCGAACTGCGGTTATAAGGCTTGTGCTGAGAGCCAACACGCACGGAGTTCGAGGAAGACATTTCTGACATGTAAACAAGCAGAAAATACATTTGGCGATATATACATTGACTTTATACGTTCACTTCTCATATAAAGAATTATAATTGTTATAAATTAGGTTGTGATGACCTGTTTTCGTGACTCACTTGGTTTTATTCTACAAGAGTAGCTACCTAAAAAGCTGTGATTCAAGTGATACAGATCATATTTGCAATGTGTGGCCTATTGAGGGCGTTAGTCATAGCCAACGCAACGCCTTTTAGCTGTCAAATGTTAAATATTTTTCGTCTAGGTATGGTTATCAACTCCACATTACCGAAAACCATGCTACGCAGAATGGGTGAACAGTGATCTACGGTCTTCATTAATAGCTTATCACAGTATAGATCAATGTTCTTTGCCCGTTCTATCCCGTGGTTAATGTTGGTGTTTGACAATGCCAGTCATGAGAGTCACCAAGCGACAACTACAGAGCTTTTGTTTTAAGTTAAAAGTGGGGGCTGCATTGCATAATCTGTGGTGAACTGATGACCTTTACCTGAGAAGGTCTCTCCCTGCTACTGGTTGGTCAGTGGAGAAAAACTAAAATTAACATTAAACGATCGGGAATTCATGAGCTGCATCAATATAACAAAGCATAACAGTCAAACCTCGCAAGGAACGGGGTAATGTTATGATGAAGGTTTAGGGGCTCCGAGTGAAGATGTTGGTAAGATTACTAAAAAGCTTCCACAGTATTTTAGTCGACCATGGGAAGTAGTAGGTCCCTTAAACCCAGTAACATTGCTACTATTTGGTCCAGAGCGAAAAATTTTCATTCCGGGGGGAAAAGTGATTAGTGATAGTATCATTGAGTGATAGTACGTTGTCTGGTGTCCTACCGTGTACTACCAGAATAGGTCAACTATTTTACGCGGAGGGGGGGGGGGAGGACCGACGGAGGATGGGATTTCGCTATACATTTCCATTATTGCAAACTCTTTGAAATCTTTTGTTTTGATTCAAAAATGGCTCTGAGCACTATGGGATTTAACTTCTGAGGTAATCAGTCTCCTAGAACTTAGAACTACTAAACCTAACTAACCTAAGCGCATCACACACGTCCATGCCCGAGGCAGGATTCGAACCTGCGACCGTAGCGGTCGCGCGGTTCCAGACTGTAGCGCCTAGAACCGCTCGGCCACACCGGTCGGCTGTTCTGATTCGTAGCGCAACTCAGGTGAGGAGGAAGGACAGAGCAGCCGGAATGCGTGTCTGGTGAGAGTCTCTGGATGGGAAGGTTGGCTGGCGGAGTCGTAAACTGATAACTGCAAGTGGCCAGTAAGAGCTCCGACTGCGCTCTGCTAAATCGAAATGGGAGGCGTAGTAGTGTTACTGACTGCCATGGTACCAGCAGAACAGTGTTTGTTTTCATCTGCTCTGGGACTAGTGTAGGGTCCTCAGTATTTGGACGTCCGAAACTAAGCTTCTCAAAGGAAACCTTGAGCAGGAACTGTTATTGCCGTCCCGTCACTTTCCCCCAAGGTACCCTGTGCTCCTCAGTACCGATGACACATTGGTTATGTTCATATCTCGCTCAGTTACCTAGAGCTTTCGAAGAAGAAATGGACACAACTGTGTTTTCTTCTTTTATGACGCACATCAATTTTTCCTGTCCCTAATATGTTGTTATCAGTTATGTAAAGAGTGACTGTTTTGGATATTTTTCTCGTTAGTACCGCAGCTGTGGGGCAGATGCATGTTTTACTCGAGCTTTGCTGTCAACTAAATACTTGTCGTAAACGTTCCAAGGTGCACCTACTGTAGTGGAGTTTTCAGGTTCGGTAGAGCCGCCTCCGCATTTCCTCAAGGATGTTCAAAGTGACCGTTAGGCAGCTTGTAACGCCGGAAATGCATATCCTCCTATTTCCATCTATTGTACTATTATTTTTTTCCTTGTTTTGTTACCTCAAGATATGACATTTCTGTCTCTTTATATATTGTAATTGCTTTACTGTTTGGATATATATATATATATATTTATGCACTTATGTCGATGTATAATTGGTTTGTTTCGTAAATATTGTTTGTATTTTTACGCTGGGTCTTGCCTAGGGAAAACTGCTATCGAACGATTACGTCGATAGGTCGTGTGAAGAATCAAAGTGTGTAGGATCTTTGGTAGTGTTAACTCTGCCGCGTGGAGCGCGGGCTGGGGAGTGAGAGTCTGGCGGGAGTAGCGAGTGGAGCAGGTGTTGTGTGACGCTCCCGCGAGTTGCCGCGCTTTCGGGGTTTGGCAGCATGTAATTGCGCTCGACTCGCGATGATAGTTTCTGACATGGTGTCGCGGACGGGAAGCATTAGCTGGCGCACATCAAGAGCCCGTTTCGCCTGGTAACCGTGTCGAGAAGAAGGCGCGCCAACATCCAGCTTCTGCAACAGCGACGGCCGACAATGAGTGACTGTCGCCACCTCCTCGATCGACGGCTTCAAACCTTCAATCAACCAACAAGGAAGACTAAAAGCACGTAAAGTTTCAGAACTGTATGGCAGATCTCAGCTTTTCAAATTGTTCCATTTGCCTCGCAAAATTACAGCAACTTAGCATGAACCTTTGTTGCTCATTGTCCCAATTGCATTGCCAAGCAGGGTCCCTTCCTTTTCCGAAATGAACCCGAGTGTCGTTGAAATTCAAACGCCAGCATAATTCCATTTCACTGCTTTAATTTCAAAGTTCAGTTAAAGTCTCAGAGCTGGCTACAATATTCAGATTACACAAGCACGAATTAAGAGTGCGAGCTTTGTTACCGTATTTTAGCTTACCTGTGACTGCAGCTCAGCTTGGTACGTACTACATTTTACTATTGTTAATTGTTCAGAATCATTTAATTCAAGATCAAAGTTAAATCTCTTCTTTCTAAATTGCGTAGATTCAAGTAGCTTTTGAAATGATTGTTGAGGTAGTCCAAGACTAACCGTATTTTACTGAATTCCGATGTGCTTCAGAAAGAAAGCTCACTATTAACTTCAGTCACTAAATTAACTTTCGATTTTCCGGTTTTAGTAATTCTTTCGCTAAATTAAGTCAGAGTGTAGCGAAATTTATTACTTCTGACAAACTTTCAGTTTTCACACTACATGTGTCAACCTTCAGTTGCCACGCTTCTAGTGCTAATTATGTGTGTAATTACCTTTCTTTTTCAGTTACTATAGTAATTGTCCTTAGGACTGGCGACCGTGATTTCCCCCAAATCTCAAATACCTAATTACCGCTAGTTAATTGTTAACGTAACGGCTGCACATTTACCTTCTTTATTAACTTTACCCCTTTTCAAAATTAATTTCCACCAGTTTCATTAGCACATTTCCTTTCATTTAGATGTAACCCTTTCCTCCCTCTTTACCGACAGGTTAACTTCGGTGACGATTGCTTTTCCAAAACTCCCATTAGGTACACGCGGTTTCATTTTTCACTGTCATTAAGGTCGGTAAGTGAGGGGGAGGTTACACGTGGCGACCTGGTGACAGGACAATCTTCGGTTTTGAGGTTGTTCTGGACACGAATTTGGCATTGTGCAAATCTCATAACAAAGTACTGGTTACGTACAGGACGTTACGTCAGCGAGAATAAATAGTGTGAGGAATCCTAATTAGATTTGAGATTTAGCATTTATATATAAAATTATTAAAATGAGTGAAGGCAACAATTACCAAAATTTGGTAGACTTGGATACGGAACAATCGGTCGAACAGTGGGAAACGCGCACGGCGGTTCCCATTGTTCAGGGGCAGGCGGCTAGCATGAAAGACGCGACCGCCGAAACGCAACAAAGAGCAGAAATGGAATTCCAAACTTTAGAAAATGTTTCGGAATCGGAAGCGAAAATCAAATCTGTACCCCTTGATGATGAATACGGGGGAACATGTATAGAGGAACCAGCTACGGAAGTAAAACCGGTAGTCTCCGGGAATTTAACTGATTTATTGAATGTTTTGATTAATGAAATCAAGAGTCAATCGGCAGAAATTATAGCTCTGTCTGCCAAGCAAGAAGCTCAGTCTGAAAAGATTGAACGAAAGCTAGACAATCAGAACAAAGCTATTAATGTTGTTAACAACAATGTTGGAGTTGTTAATACAAAAGTTGATAAAATCAAAGAAGATATTGTTGTAATTAATACCGAAATTGGTAATCTTAAACAGGAAATGATAGGCGTTCAGGCGGAAATTGCGAGCATAAATACTCGCTTTGATTCCGAAATTAGCAGAATCGAGAAAAGTGTAGGAGAAGCAGTTGCTCCGATCATCGAGAATAAGGTGACGGAACAAATTCAATTAGTGAAAAAAGAGGATCAACAGAAGGTGGAAACTTTAAAGGCTTTAGTGTCCGAAGTAGACACTAAAGTGAGGGAGCAGGCTAATACCCGTGAAGAGAAAAAGAGGGAAGTGGAAACGCTTGCGTCAACCACTTGCCAAGTAATTACGAGAGTGTCGGAATTAGAAAAGAAACTTGACGAAAAACAGAGCTATGTGCCAATCTGTACACATAGTTCGGAATTGTTGACGAAAGAGGAGCGGTTCGACCCCTTGAAAAAAGGCGGTATACACGCGACGGATTTCATTAAAAATTGTGAAAGAGTTTTACCCAGATCATGGACTAATGAGAGAAAAATTAATGCGGTTATTGATGTGCTGGCTGGTGATGCCAAGCGTTGGGGCTTAAGCCTCGACATTACGAACCTGACTTTTGACGAGTTTAAAAATTTGTTTCTGGCTGAATACTGGTCAGAGCAAAAACAGCAAAGTGTCTGGCGCGAATTTGTCGTATCGAGGCCTTTCGATGCGAATTCGCGCGGTTCGATGAGGGAGTTTTGTGAGGGCTGGATCCGCAAGTTGGGATATTTGCGTGATCGCCGCACTGAATCCGAAATAGTCTGGGAACTCTACAAGAAGGTTCCAGATGATACAAAACGCTACGTAGGAAGCAATTACAGGACAATCAATGATTTCCTGGAAAGAGTTGAGGACGAGGACTATTGGCGCAATAATCGCGACAGTGGTAGAGGCCGTGGTAACAACAACGGGTACCACCTCAACCATAACAACGATAACCATGGGAATAATGCATACCGCAGCAATAACAATAATGGTTCGGACCGTAATAACAATCGGTACAATGCAAATAATAACAGGAATGACAGAAACCAGTATCATACTAACGTGATTCGGGCTTCACAGAATAGTAATAACGCCAGAGGGTGTGATCAGCCGCCTCAGCAGCATCCGGGGAGTGTATCTGCTGGGACGAGACAGGGAAACCTTTAGCCGCGCCGGTGAGGGGCCGAGCGGGCGTGGAGAAATTTTGGCGGCCCAATAACAAGAGAAAACCCAGGTGTCGCCGTTATGAAAATTCCGTATGGAATAATCAACGCCGGGAGAGTGTGCCAGTGTTAAGAGAAAGGAGTGCGCCCACAAGTAGTAGATCAGCAGTATACACGGCAGTAGGTAGTACATTCACTGTCAGTGAGAACAATTTAAGTAGTGTTCCGGAAATCGATTATAAAGTGGCAGCTGTAATACCCACAGCGGAACTGGAGATTGAGTTTAAGAATGGTTCGCAATTGTTGAGAGAAGATCAGATGTCGGATAAAACGTCCGTCATCGAGCGAGGGGATGCAGAGAGGGATGAGGTCTGGTTAAGGCAGTTCGGTCGCTTATACGACGAACTAAGAGATTATAGGGGCCTGTACGGAAGGAGTGTTTATAGGGAGCGCGGGCAGGATTTGCCGCGTCTCGTCCCACAGGAAGATAGTATTTGCGAAGTGATGGAAAGTTCTGGCCCTAACCGGCAGACTTTACCAGAAATAGTTGATGTTAAAGGGGAGCACGAGCAAGATGCGTCGTGTTTCGTCCCGCAGGAATTGAATGTTGAAGTAGTAACGGAAAGTTCTGGCCCTAACCGGCAGACTTTACCGAAAGTTGTAGTGGTAGAAGTAGCCGACCCATCCGACGCAAACCTCCAGTTTAAACATTGCGAGAGTATTAAGGAGAAAGATTACGAAAATTTTAGTGATAGCCGGACACGATTGGTAGAAAAGCACATAGATTACAGCGTGTATGAGGTTAGAGTTGACATTATACAGTCAGACGATAGCAGTGTGCGTTGCGCAGATCCAGAGGAAGTAATTGCAGATACTACTGGGCACATTTCTCCAGGTAGATTGGCAGATGAGATCAATCTGACCAAAGAGGAATCAACGAAGGTGACAATTAGTGAATCGATAGCAAAGCAACACTCACTAGTTGACGAGTTACAGGAAAAGGTTTCGGTATTGGAGGCGAAGCTACAGACTAAGCCTCAGGACAAACGTGTTAAAATTAAAACTGTATGTAAACAGAGGCTGAAAAAGCCGTTAGATAAATCGGATTTAGGATCAAAGCCGGATGGTTTTTTCTGGAATGACCTGGATATAGACGAGGATTTACTGTGGGAAAATAAAGAAACAGTCGAGGACAAGTGTAGACAGATAGTAGTGTCTGTTAATATGCACGACCTACAACTAAACGTGTTGATTGACACCGGTGCAGAATTGAGTGCTGTATCTGGGAAAATATTTGAGTTACTGAAAGACAGACCTGGCATCGTAGTTATGCCAGTAACAGGAGTGAAAATTATCGGTGCTACTGGGAAGGCCAGTAAACCGGTCACAAAACAGATTTTTGTCAACTTCGAGATATGTGGGGCACGATTTGAACAAGAGTTTGTCGTCGTGCCAGACTTAACTACGGAAGTAATGATCGGGTTAGATTGGCTATTAAAGTACCGTGCAGTGATTAACTGCGAAAGCAAAACGTTGACATGTACGTCCCAAGATAAAACAATAGTAGTTAGTTTTGACGAGGCAGGAGACGGTGTGCATAGGCAATACCAGCCTATACACATTGTTAACTGGCCGGATGGTATTGACGTAGGTATGAATCTGAACTACTGTAATGTGAAGAATCTCGGCATTGACAATAGTGTAGAAAGTGAATTGGAAAGTATTGTAGAAGGTGTGTCAAACGTAACACACGAACAAAGACGAGGCCGACTTTCCCGTACCTACTGCCATCACAACCATAGGGCATGGGGCAAATATGAAGCAGAATTTAAGAGAATTATGAACACCTTGAGACATGAATCTACGGGATTTTCTCCAGAGGAAATCCTGTTGGATGACAGAAGTAAAAGTTTAGTGGAAGTGATAATCAAATTCCCTCCACGGATTGACATTAGTATTGGTGTGAAAAAAGATCGTTTGCGAGAAGTAACGAAGCTAAAAGCTGATGCTCGCATACGTCGTCATGACGCTAAAGCGCGTTTTGCTAAGTTTGCAATCGGAGACTTAGTACTTGTAAAAGCTCATGAGAAATCGAGCGAGATAGACCATGAAATCTCTAAATTTAAGTTTGTTTATAATGGACCATATAAAGTCATTGATATACCTCACACAAATGCTTACGGAATATTGTAGACTTGAAATAGTACCAAACAAGGATTGATTAGTACCACAGATAGGGTAATTTGCACAGTATGTAGATATAGAGTGTAAGATTTAAGGATGTGCCATGTGGCGATGCTTTTGCCTGACCTAGAGGTCATTAAAGAAGTTGTAATTAATAAGTAATTTATGTTGATTAAATGATTTAAGAGTTACTGAATATTAATCAATTTAAAAATCCAAGCTGCTAGTTTAAGTTTTCAGCTGAGTCACAGTAGATTAAGCAATGTAAATATGATTTTGTAACTAGCTGTAAGATTCCATAAATATGTGATTTACTAGTCATTGCCGATGTACTTAGACGCTGTTTTAAGTTTCAGGCTAGTACATGCGTGTGATGATGGACAGTGTTGAGTTATCCACTGTGATAGTGTTTATGGACTCCTTGAGATTACTCGGGAGTGAGTTTTTCCGAAAGAATTCAGTGAAACGGACGTTCTGGAAACGCCGTCATAAGGGCGAGTGAGATCAAGCGTGCCGCACACGCGGGCGCAACAATACTGGCGAGGCGAGCCGCTGTCGGCTCTTGTGCCGCTGTTGGCTCTTGTGCCGCTGTCGGCATCCTTTGTACTCGCGAGTACGGAATGTGGAGTTGCTTTTCTTCCCGGACAGCTGATGTGAAAGGATTCTGCTGTCAATATTTATGTTTTATTTTATCTGCTGTATATTATTTTCTTGTTTAGCGTTAATTGGACATGACGAGAATATTAATTATGAAAAGGTTACATAAATATGTGTATTCTATGTAATTAATTATTAGTTTGCGTATTTTGATATACCTGTTTTTTATGACCATGTACTCTGATCAATTTTGCAAATAGTATTCCATTTCTTATAGTGTTACGAATTTTAATGATTTTGGAATAGCTAAACCGTTTTCTATGTTTTCTATGAATTTTGATATGTTGTCAACCTGTTTTATTTTGTGCAAGATGACAGAGTGGAATAAGATTAGGAGTTTCTCCACTCAATTATTATTGTCTACAAATTGGTTTATGGTTAATCAGATGAATGCTAAATTTTTTTGATGTTTTGAGCATATGCATTTCCGCTGTTTCTTTTTTGGGACATTTTCTGAGTCTGTTTACGTTACACGAACATCCTCAGACAATGTGGGGCACGTGTAACGCCGGAAATGCATATCCTCCTATTTCCATCTATTGTACTATTATTTTTTTCCTTGTTTTGTTACCTCAAGATATGACATTTCTGTCTCTTTATATATTGTAATTGCTTTACTGTTTGGATATATATATATATATATATTTATGCACTTATGTCGATGTATAATTGGTTTGTTTCGTAAATATTATTTGTATTTTTACGCTGGGTCTTGCCTAGGGAAAACTGCTATCGAACGATTACGTCGATAGGTCGTGTGAAGAATCAAAGTGTGTAGGATCTTTGGTAGTGTTAACTCTGCCGCGTGGAGCGCGGGCTGGGGAGTGAGAGTCTGGCGGGAGTAGCGAGTGGAGCAGGTGTTGTGTGACGCTCCCGCGAGTTGCCGCGCTTTCGGGGTTTGGCAGCATGTAATTGCGCTCGACTCGCGATGATAGTTTCTGACATGGTGTCGCGGACGGGAAGCATTAGCTGGCGCACATCAAGAGCCCGTTTCGCCTGGTAACCGTGTCGAGAAGAAGGCGCGCCAACATCCAGCTTCTGCAACAGCGACGGCCGACAATGAGTGACTGTCGCCACCTCCTCGATCGACGGCTTCAAACCTTCAATCAACCAACAAGGAAGACTAAAAGCACGTAAAGTTTCAGAACTGTATGGCAGATCTCAGCTTTTCAAATTGTTCCATTTGCCTCGCAAAATTACAGCAACTTAGCATGAACCTTTGTTGCTCATTGTCCCAATTGCATTGCCAAGCAGGGTCCCTTCCTTTTCCGAAATGAACCCGAGTGTCGTTGAAATTCAAACGCCAGCATAATTCCATTTCACTGCTTTAATTTCAAAGTTCAGTTAAAGTCTCAGAGCTGGCTACAATATTCAGATTACACAAGCACGAATTAAGAGTGCGAGCTTTGTTACCGTATTTTAGCTTACCTGTGACTGCAGCTCAGCTTGGTACGTACTACATTTTACTATTGTTAATTGTTCAGAATCATTTAATTCAAGATCAAAGTTAAATCTCTTCTTTCTAAATTGCGTAGATTCAAGTAGCTTTTGAAATGATTGTTGAGGTAGTCCAAGACTAACCGTATTTTACTGAATTCCGATGTGCTTCAGAAAGAAAGCTCACTATTAACTTCAGTCACTAAATTAACTTTCGATTTTCCGGTTTTAGTAATTCTTTCGCTAAATTAAGTCAGAGTGTAGCGAAATTTATTACTTCTGACAAACTTTCAGTTTTCACACTACATGTGTCAACCTTCAGTTGCCACGCTTCTAGTGCTAATTATATGTGTAATTACCTTTCTTTTTCAGTTACTATAGTAATTGTCCTTAGGACTGGCGACCGTGATTTCCCCCAAATCTCAAATACCTAATTACCGCTAGTTAATTGTTAACGTAACGGCTGCACATTTACCTTCTTTATTAACTTTACCCCTTTTCAAAATTAATTTCCACCAGTTTCATTAGCACATTTCCTTTCATTTAGATGTAACCCTTTCCTCCCTCTTTACCGACAGGTTAACTTCGGTGACGATTGCTTTTCCAAAACTCCCATTAGGTACACGCGGTTTCATTTTTCACTGTCATTAAGGTCGGTAAGTGAGGGGGAGGTTACAAGCTATCCGCCATTTTCGACACTCGATTTCCGGGCTGACTTAAGTGGATCTCCCGAAGGATGAATAGTAAATTCTGAGTATGAGGTACACTGTGATTGAAACAATCTTCCTTTTTTAGAACAGCCACAGTTCGGGTTACGTCGTGACCACCTTTTATTATAATTTTTCAAGTAAAGGTCTTAGGTTCCATACGAGCGCCACGAGGAAGAAGTTAAGTGGTGCCTTCATCACATTTAATGTACAGCATCCTTATATTACAGTGTTTTGTCGTTTAGATATTCATGTTCGTCAGTTTTTTTCTCAGATTTCTTAACGATTTTAAGATTCCTTGACTCAGCTGGTAAAAACGGAACACTTACAGGATTATCTGATATTCGTCTCTCTGTCCGACTGTTAAAAACCTATTTTTGGAGAAAGTTTAGACATATCAAGTTGAAATATACGGCACATACTATGGTCTAAGGTCTCTTGGTGGCGTAAAAAATTGAAGCTTCTAGGTCAGTGCAATGCAACGATATGGCCATTTGCGTCCTACATTTTTACACTCTGAAAGTAGTTCAGAAAAACCTATAGTGTACATCCCGTTGCTGATAAACAATGGAATTTGATAAGAAGTAAGGTTTCAGAGTACAAGTAAAGGAAAAAATCCGAAAATTGTTAATATGTAATATTGATTTTGTCATTTGTTATCCGACTACAAAAGAGACATTGAAAGAATTAGTAGTTTTGAATTCAGGCTGACTGGGTCGCAAATGAATTTGTTGGTCATATGATTTGTCTCAGAATTTATCCATCATCAATATCGAGGAGCCGTTACTTAGATATGGCGTTTCATGTTGTATGTGAAGTAAATATTCGCAGAGTAGTCTGTTGTTTTACACACAGTTTGCAACGCCATGTCTACGTGCAATAATCGCACCTGTGTATCTGGTGATGGATGAATCTCGAAACGCATCATACGACCAATAAAATAATTCCTTACCTGATATTTGACTTTTACTGTTACGACGAGGTCAGCCTGAATGGAAACTACTGATTATTATATAAAAGGTCACTTGTCTCCAAACGATAGAGACATTCATGTATTTGTCTCAGTTTAGTTTTATAATCTGTGAACAGTGTGCAATGTTTAAGTATTGCTGTGAGCGGAAGTTTTCGATTTTGTTTTATCTTGCTTGATCTTTGCCTCCATGTTCCCAAGGGGGCATCATAGCGTGGAGAACGGATATTTTGCTTCATAATTTAGTTAAAGATAGGGCTTGAGTGTGTTGTGTATGCAATTTTGCTAATGATTCAAGAATGGTACAACATGCTGAGTACATGTTTTGGCCACTGACTTCCAGTAACACACTTTGGTTGGCTTCACAGCCAGTGAACGTGATCGTTCTTGGAGAATTTCACATTACGTTTTGCGTGTGTTTCATGTGTCGTTTTGACGAATTCCAAGAATGTTTCAACATGATGAGTACACAATTTTCTCATCGACTACCAATCATTCCGATGATGTTGACTGCACAGTCAATGAGCTCGGATAACTGTTGAAGAATTTCTTGACAGGCTAAGTGTGTGTCCGTGTGCAGATTTGTTAGAACGCACTGTTGATGTTGTATGTACGCTGTTTAGGTTTTCATATTGGTAACGCCACGTAGCGCTCTGTATGAAAATCACTGGCTGTGCTGTGTGCAGTCTGTGGCTGGATGGCATTGTTGTAATATTCGCTATTGTAGTGTTGGCTGTTAACAGCGCATAGCGTTGCGCAGTTGGAGGTGAGCCGCCAGCAGTGGTGGATGTGGGGAGATAAATGGCGGAGTTTTGAAATTTTTAAGACTGGATGTCATGAACTGCTATGTATATTATGATTTTTCAACACTATTAAGGTAAATATATTGTTTGTTCTCTATTAAAATCTTTCATTTGCTAACTATGCCTATGAGTAGTTAGTGCCTTCTGTAGTTTGAATCTTTTATTTAGCTGGCAGTAGTGGCGCTCGTTGTATTGTAGTAGTTCGAGTAACGAAGATTTTTGTGAGGTAAGTGATTTGTGAAAGGTATAGGTTAATGTTAGTCAGGGCCATTCTTTTGTAGGGATTATTGAAAGTCAGATTGCTTTGCGCTAAAAAATATTGTGTGTCAGTTTAACCACAGTCATGTATGATTGTTCTAAGGGGACGTTTCATATGTCGACCCTTAGCTGAGGATACGTCACTGGAATCTTCTGATTTATCCTCAACGGGGTACACACTTACTTTGTGTACCATGTGTTTGGCAAGCACAAGGAGCCCTAGCTAATATGGTATTTGCTTATACAACTTTACACATCGGTACCATATTTCTCTAACACACAAATTACACAGCTATCTGATCATTTAACTGAGAGATAAACATTTTTTTTACTACATCTGTGACACATGTTTTCGCAATTACACAGTTAGGTAATTTCACACTTACGAAATAGTGTTTTGACTGTACTTTGTGAACTGTTCATATTTTTTCGGAACCATTGTGATATTATGAGAGCTTTGAATGATATATTTGGTAAGGGAGCATGATTTTAAAGTACTTTTGAGGTAGATGACACTATTGAAATGAGCAGAGAACTTTTTTTAGGTTTTGACATTATTGCAGAAAGCTACGACGCTTTTGAGATTGGACTGCGGTGTTATGATGTTATTTTTACGACGACGATGTGTATTATGCTGTTAATGTATGTTTATGATCAATAAGATGATGCTACCATAAATGAGGAATTTGATTATGCTACGTATTTATTTGGTTGAAATATTGAAGAAGTGTTGATGAATACGTATATGAATAATGAGTAGTGGTTAGGGACTCTGATTTGTAAAAAACGATGATGGAAACCAAGAATCATACTTTAAAGAGTTATGAAATGCGTGTAAATTTGTGAATGTATCACAATGCCACTGAAAATTTTTTGGACACTGTTGTATTTATAGGATTTTGTTTCTACACATTTGCAACGCAAATTCTCGACCTGTGAAATTTTTTATACGAGGCTGTCACTATAATGCAAACTGGTGTCGTAAATATTTCAGTAAGAAAGTTAAGTGACCACCTTCTGTAGTGAGTCATGGGTACCCAGCTGCGCGACAGTCGCCTGGAAAAAAGCCATTAGTGTGTGCCTTTCAGAGACACAGGTGGAGAAAAAAAAAGGGGGCCATTAGCCTCACTATTGACATTCCTTTGTAGAAAGCATCGCAAATACGACACGCTCAAACTTGAAAACATATGATAACACTGTGGAGCTCTTAATTTATGAGATTTACTGAAATGCCTAATGAAATGACGAGAAATATTTTTATGTCCATACACCTGATTATGACTACTGTCTTTCTAGTTGAGAGATATTTTTACTACCTTATGAAATGCCATATGGTTAATGAATGAAGTTTCATGCCTTCCTTTGTACATATTTGCTCATTTTCTTTAATATCTAGTTTGTAGCTGCACTGCAGCATTGGTTATTATAAAATTTAATAGATGTACTAATATCACTATTTTCTGTCTACAGACCCAGTAAACAATACGTTTATGATGTACTTTTCTAGAAAAGATAGCACAAATAGGCATTTCCCTTCACAATAGTTGCATAAATAATTTTTTAATGACTTGGTAACTTTCTTGCAGAGTAAGTTTTTGTGATGCATCACTCTAGTGTTAAGATGTGACATAGGTATTAGACATGGCAATTTTTAGTGTAATACTTTTTCTGCTTGAGTTTTGTCATGTTTAGATATAAGTTATTTCATTTGCTGCTGCTGTTTGCCAGGCATAGTGTTACTGAATTTGACTTTGTATTACTCTGTTAAGCCAATTTTACTACTGATTTATTGTTATTGTTCGCTGCACATTGCCTTATATTAGTTGCAATATTGCAATTGCTCTGCTATTTATTTTAGTGCTGCTTGCTTTGCCAATTTGAATTTTTTTGTCATTGCTGTTTGTGTTAATTTGTTATGTGCTGCTGCATTGCCTCGTCCCTTGGTATATATAGCGGAGCTCAGTAGATTTAAGTTAGCTTAAGAGGGGGTAGACTATATAAGAAACTAACTATAATGAATTGGAAGAAATGCATTGAGAAGCTATAAGAAAATGGTTTGGCAAAAAAAAAGTACAGGATTTTCTAGGAAATAAATGATAAAGAGATAATGGAAAATAAATAATGAGGTAAGAAATGTGTGAACATATAAATGCAGAAAGCATGCTTGGATAGAATTTTTTTGGTGGAAACAAATGTTGAAATAAGAGGAAAGATATATAGAATGAAGTTTTGGGTTGGACTGCAGTACCAAATGTCACACTGAAACGAACCCTGTCTTTCCTTTTGTATTATTCCACTATGTGTTTATGTACCCTTGTGTATTTGTCTTTTTCCTGTCTCTAAGTGTTTAGCTAATAAGAATTATGTTGTAGAATTTTTCTAATACTATGTTATTTACTTTGTAAAGATGTTTAAATATTATTTGTTCTGTTTTGTTTTAATGCTCATGTGTGAAGTTGATGTTTCGAAAGTTATTCAGATATTTTATGTATGAACTCATGTCATAATTCCTGTAACACTGATGTATATGTTACTTCGATTCTTTTGTAAAGCCTGTACTACAAATGTTATCTGTATCGTTATGTTCTTTAATGATGTATTTTGTACCTTTGTGATTGTATTCTTATGTTATAAAGTTGTAATTGACACCAATTCATCATATTATTAACTTGTAAGTTCCATTTCACTGCACACGTTTCTGTTGGTCATAGTATATGGACAATATGTGAGACGTATGGACTGTTGGTGTTTGCACGTGTGTTAATAATTCGGCAAGGGACTGGATAACAGCGTTGCTGGTTCTAAGGACAATTCCAAAAACTTTGTGAGTGCACAAGTGGTGTTTATGGACTTGCTATATTATCCGCAAGACTCTTAAATGGTGATTGTGCACCTGCACAGTCACAACAGATCGCTGCTGGCCATCTCTACAAGGACTACAGTGTGTCTGCATCTCTGATGACCCACCAATACCATTATTTCTACAAGGACTGCAGTGGGTCTGCACCTCTGGTGGCCCACCAATACCGTAATCTCTACCAGGACTACAGTGGGTCTGCTCTGTGATGACCTACCTACCAATATTCTTCAAAACGTCGAATGACTCTGCTGTGGGTTTGCTCTGTTGTGGCCCATTGCCTGTCAGCATGTCAAGAGTCAGCACTGTCTTTCCGTTGGAAGGACAACACTACATCTTCAAGACTGCATGGAAATCCACTACTTCCGTGTGCATTGTCTTTTACTGCTCAGACTTTGAGAACAGAAACGGCAGTTTTACTGTGATGAATGATCAGGACTGTCTTTATGGACTGTGAGAAAATTTTAGCTTTTGATCAACATTGTATTAATAAGTGTGTGCATTTGATATCTTTCTTACTGTTATTATGAAAATTTTTTTCAAATTTGTATTGGCCAGTGCCCAAACCAATTTGTAAAATTTTTTGTGGGGAGCATGGGGGCTATGTAAGTACGCTGTTTAGGTTTTTATATCGGTAACGCCACGTAGCGCTCTGTATGAAAATCACTGGCTGTGCTGTGTGCAGCCAGTGGCTGGGTGGCATTGTTGTAATATTCGCTATTGTAGTGTTGGGCAGTTGGCTGTTAACAGCGCATAGCGTTGCGCAGTTGGAGGTGAGCCGCCAGCAGTGGTGGATGTGGGGAGATAAATGGCGGAGTTTTGAAATTTGTAAGACTGGATGTCATGAACTGCTATGTATATTATGATTTTTCAACACTATTAAGGTAAATATATTGTTTGTTCTCTATTAAAATCTTTCATTTGCTAACTATGCCTATGAGTAGTTAGTGCCTTCCGTAGTTTGAATCTTTTATCTAGCTAGCAATAGTGGCGCTCACTGTATTGCAGTAGTTCGAGTAACGAAAATTTTTGTGAGGTAAGTGATTTGTGAAAGTTATAGGTTAATGTAAGTCAGGGCCATTCTTTTGTAGGGATTATTGAAAGTCAGATTCCTTTGCGCTAAAAAATATTGTGTGTCAGTCTAACCACAGTCATGTATAATTGTTCTAAGCGGACGTTTCAATGTGTATGTGCTCTGTGTAGTTTATTTTTGTTTGAATGACCATGACTTGCCCTCTAAAATATCTCACGTTTACTAATTCATTGTTCTTGTCAAATCTATTCAGATCAATATGTTTTCCTTTTATTTTAAAATATGTATGGGATGAAGGAGAATATGGACACAATTCAGTTACTGTTTCGTACGTGTAAAAGCTTTACAACAGATCATAAACATATATTGCAGGTCGAACGCATTGACATATGAATGGGAGTTGCTACATTAAGTACTTTATCAGATATTTTGAAAAAGTTGGTTGCCTTTCACGTCTGCTAAGGGCAACAGCTCGCAAGAGACGAATACACTTTCGCTGAAATTTATCTTTGTAAATTTATTATATCACTTTACCCCTAAGCGAGAGTCAGTGATCAAGCCATTGCATAAATTAATATTGAAAAAACAATTCATAGTGATGGGAGATGTTGTGTTTGTTATGAACTTTAACAGACATAAGAATTTGTGTTTTAAATATAATAGAAGTAATTTTCAGGTCAAATAAAAGTAAAGGAAAATGTTATTTGCTTTGTGTATGTGTGTGTGTGTGTGGGGGGGGGGGGGGGGTATGCAGTATAGTGTTGTAAATCTTACAAATTGTTCGCCAAATTTAGTGACCGCAAGATTCCAAACCTTTTGCGGACTTTGCCCGAAGATTAACATACGCCAAAAGTGAAAATGTGAAACTGACGTGTCTAATTCGCCGTCCTAAGCGCTTTACCAGGTGACATAGTTCCTTCCTCGTTCCATTAATCATTTTCATCTTAAGAGACATGCTCTTAACTTTTTCGTTTCTTTGTCAGTACAACCGCTCTCCTGTGCTCTTCCGGAATCTCATTTCCCTTATCGTTTATGTTTCAAAACTCGTTGTGTTCGCCTTCCTTCTGCCATACTACCTGTGTTTCTAGCCATTTTACTCTCTTTTGCTTTAGTAATTCTCTAACTGAGCTTGTAAACCCAAACATATATCATTTTGTAACACAAGCAGGTCGCCACCAGACTTTTTTCCGAAAAACTTATCGCACAACTTTAAAAACATTGGGCTTGATTCTGTAATTGCAAATGAAAGGATTGAATGTCATCAGTTGTTTGTTCCGCAAAGCAAAGTAGATGACAAGCAGTGGCTTCTTAACATGCAACAACATAACCATAAGGTAAATGATCTCTATCCACGGCTCTATGCTTAGTATGCATGGCTGCACCAGATGTGGGTGTGCATTTGACCATCGACAGTTAATCCAACTTTCATCATCGAACTCTCACCAGCCACATACAAGTCATGAACCACATACGAGTGAAACTTCCTGGCAAATTAAAACCGTGTGCCGGACCGAGAATCGAACTCGGGACCTTTGCCTTACGCGGGCAAGTGCTCTACCAATTGAGCTCCCCAAGCACGACTCACGGCCCGTCCTCACAGCTTTACTTCTGCCAGTACCTCGTCTCCTGCTGTGAGGACGGGGCTTGAGTCGTGCTTGGGTAGCTCAGTTGGTAGAGCACTTGCCCGCGTAAGGCAAAGGTCCCGAGTTCGAGTCTCGGTCCGGCGCACTGTTTTAATCTGCCAGGAAGTTTCATATCAGCGCACACTCCGCTGCAGAGTGAATATCTCATTCCCACATACGAGTGCATTACATAACTCTCCTGCGAAGGCACGTCTGCCTCCCAGTTCTGTCCGTTACGAAGTGGTCAAGTACCGCGCAGTAAACCTGCTCCTTTTGCACTGGGAAAAGTTGAAGGGGTGCTGGCCACTGGCCAGCCTCACCCTCTAAGAAAACGGTGAATTCCGATTCGCAAGGGATGTAGCACTCAGTGAACGTTAGAGCAACTAGCAAGGACTAGTCCCGGTAACGCACTACTAGGCCGCCAACGCCATTGTCTCATGCGGCTCTTGGAAGGCCTTGCTTATGACCAAACCATACTTCGCCGTTTCCGTTCATCCTCTGTAGTTTGAATACCTTTCACCATTGTAGAGAGTACCGTGCAATAAATGATGATGAAATTTCCAGAGCTCCAAATCTTGCCATTTAATTACTCGCTTCCGCTTTTCCCGTGCCACTCTCGTTTCACCAGCTCGTTTTAAGTAGAATGCTTGGTGTACTCCCTCAATCGTCAGTAGCGCGCCTTCTAGACGATAATTAAAACAACCTCCCGGATTTCCTTCACGTCGTGATATTCTGTCTGTACTGCAAAATTTATATATTGTTAAAGCCGGCATCTTACGTTCCAGTCTATGTTCCAATAGTAAATATGACCATGTTGCACTACTTTGAATCGTAAAACTTGTTTTACTTTGAAAGCCATCATCTTAGTGTTTCTGGGAGAAACATTAAAATTGTATCCTTTGCGTTCTAGTTCATTAATAACTAATGAAATTACATATTGTGTACAAACTTGTTAAGCATTTTAATTAATAAAAATGCTATTAAATATGTCGTGCTTCATTTGAGCACGCGTTTTGAGCTCTTATCGGTGGTGTTCTAAGAATTTCCGTAAGTTACAGTACGTTCAGCTGGTATGTGTCGTTATAATAGGACAAAACAAACAACAGCAGCTTCAAGCACCAAATACGTACATAAATTCGGAGAAAGGAATTCAATACAGTTACATACTGTTGAATCCATGCTCCGTGTACCCGCGAAGGATTGTGATGTCTGACACACTTGCATAATAACACATAATTAAATCCCGGCTTAACAATGAAAGTACACTCATGTTCAGAAAGAAAAACACAACACCCTGAACGACTAAAGACAGGACGTTCATTATTACAGGACATCTACATTAATATCTTCTGCAGAAGGGATTAGCACTTGAACTACGTTGGCCGACGAATTCTACGTCAATATTGATATCACGGCGCACCACCACTGACCGGTAAAATGATCCTGCGGCTCTCGCTGTCGAAATAATCCTGACATGATAGATCAGTGTGACTTGAACAGGCGCGCTGAATGCTTCTCAGACGGTTGCACGAACGGTACCGTCAAATCAGTGAGTTAGAAAGAGGGCGCATTGTTGGCATGGACATAACAGAATGTGTTGCATCCATCCTGGAAATTGCTGCTCGTGTGGGACGAAGTGTTCCGGCAGTGCAACGGGTGTGTGCCGAATGGTTCACGGAAAGCCGTAGAAAACAATGGCATGCGTCAGGTATCACGGCGCAGAGCTCATCCAGGGAAGATCGGCACCTCATCCGAATGGCACTGCAGGACAGATGTGCGTCCTCCTCGGCTCTGGCGCTCAATGGCATAGTGTAACACATCTTACGCTATCAGGAGTGACAGTCCGTCACCGTTTATTACGTCATGGGTTACGTGCGAGTCGTCCACTGCTCCGCCTGTCTTTGACGAATATGCAGAAACTTGCTGGATAGTAATGGTGTACGGAACGACGTAACTGGAGTCAGGAATGGCATCAGAGAGTATTTTTGGACGAGTCCAGGTTCTGGTTGTTTGAAAATGATGGCCACATTTTGGTTCGTAGCAGACAGCCGGAGCAGCATCACAGTGACTGCATTCGCACAAGACATATAGCGCCAGCTCAAGGCATTATGGTGTGGGGTAACACTTTATTTTTCAGCAAGACAACGCACGACCACATGTTTCTGGATGAGCACGTGCTTTCTTGGTGTCACAGGATGACAGCCTTTTCCGTGGCCCGTCAGATCACCAGACTCGTCGCCAGTCGTCGGGTGCAGCGCTGTGACCCAATGCTAACCACCACAAACGAACTTTGGAATGAATGCAACATGGATGACCATACCACAGGAGGCCATTCGCGCCTTATACGCGTCGATGCCTTCAAGCAAGGAACAAGTTACCAGGGCCCTTGGCGGACCGTATACCAACTAGGCAAAAGGACACATGCAGAACTTAGGTGACTGAAATTCTATTCATTTCTGTAGAACATTCTACTGAACATGACCTATCAACATGAAGGTCCTACTCGTTCAAGGTGTTCTGTTTTTTCTGAGCATGAGTGTGTTCCATCTGCTGATACAGGGTCAATGGTTTTGACAACTGTCACCCTTATGTATGGTTTTCCACCTTGTTTGCGACGATCGTTGCGAACTATTAATTTTTGTACTTTGTGTAAGCACTGATTTGTGCAAGATGTTACCACTTAAATAGTTTTTGTGTTACAGTTACTTTCTAAGAGCACTGAATTTCTGATTTTGATGCGATCATTTTGAGATATCCGTTGGCTTATTGTAAGACGTACAACATGATTCCTCTTCTGACAAGTTGCTATTTTTGTCAACAAATCGCTGTTACAGCTTAGACCACCTGCATCTACATCTGCATACGCAAGTCACCAACAGTGCATGGAGGAGGGGACTCTGTAGCGTCGTTACTCATTTCCTTTCTTGTTCCACTCGCACATGGAGCAAAGGGAAAACGATTATCTACATGTTTCCGCAAAAGCCCTGATTTCTCTTACCTTGTCTTTACGATCCTTATGCGACATGTATGCTGATGGCAGTAGGATCATTCCGCATTTTGTTACAAATGACGCCTCTCTAAACTTTCTTCGTATTGTTTCGCACAAAGAACATTTTATACACTCCAGGGATTCTCATTTGAGTTGATAGTACATTTCTGTAATACTCGCATTTTAGTCGAACCTATCAGTAACAAATCTAATAGGACACGTCAGAGCCGGCCGGTATAGCCGAGCGGTTCTAGGCGCTAATGTCTGGAACCGCGCGACAGCTACGGTCGCAGGTTCGAATCCTGCCTCGGGCATGGATGTGTGTGATGTCCTTAGGTTAGTTAGGTTTAAGTAGTTCTACGTTCTGGGGGACTGATGACCTCCGAAATTAAGTCCTATAGTGCTCAGAGCCATTTTGAGCAAGCGTCTGAATTACTTCGATGTCTTCCTTCGATGCGATGTATATGTATCGCAAACATTCCAATTGCACTCAAGAATCGAATGTACAAGTATTCTGTTCTTCTTCGTACCTGAACTACAGTTTCCCATGATTTTCTCAATAAACCAAAGGTGGCCGTTTATCAAAAATATGTGTGAAAACTTGATTGCTAAGGTCATCAGTCCCTAAGCTTACACACTACTTAACCTAAATTATACTAAGGACAAACACACACACCCATGCCCGAGGGAGGACTCGAACCTCCGCCGGGACCAGCCGCACAGTCTATGACTGCAGCGCCTTAGACCGCTCGGCTAATCCTGCGCGGCTGGCCATTTATCTTGTGCCACTTAGTTTCATGTTGCTTTACAATAGTTCGTCTAAATCAGGGTTCCAAACGCTTTTTATCACTCATGGTATGTCCAGACGGGCCGAGAGTGAACACGGCACACCAAAATGTCCGTCCCCTCAAAATCTTCTGAATCTTAATGTCATTAGTAATTATTGTGTCGTTATGCAGTCAGGTATTATTATTATTATTATTATTAGTGTTAGTATTATTACTGTTCTTATTATTACGAAACAGAAGTAGACTCACACGTTTACTGACAAAGAACTTGAATTCATTGTAGAAGATAGACATTTCTAACACGAATTTTAAAATAAATAACTCTAGTTACGCCTTCACCGTCAACCTGCCTAGCTGTACACAGGTGGTTGATCCGCGGCGAAATGGTTGACAAAGCAAGGCTCCTGTTTTAATCGGTGCATTTGAGTCTCTCTCTCTCTCTTGGGTGTTTTAACCTCAGCCAACGTCAAGAATCCCACTTCAAACAAATATGTAGTTGAAATTGGTAATAACACATTAACTACCATTTCGGAGATGGCCATGTATCCACTGCTTTTTGACAATTTAAATGTATCTAGAGGCACTTAGAAAAATGTTGATTTCAATGTTCCGTCTGCTTTCAAACGTGGCAGTTCCTATTGTAAGTTTAAACTTATTCGGAAGATCTTTCGAATACACTAATGGATCATGAACTCAGTCCAATGTTAACGCTCTTTCCAATTTTTTTAAACTCTGCTGCTAGAGTACTAAATGTTCTATAATTAAGTTCAAATCGTTCAAATGGCTCTGAGCACTATGGGACTTAACATCTATGGTCATCAGTCCCCTAGAACGTAGAACTACTTAAACCTAACTAACCTGAGGACAACACACAACACCCAGTCATCACGAGGCAGAGAAAATCCCTGACCCCGCCGGGAATCGAACCCGGGAACCCGGGCGTGGGAAGCGAGAACGCTACCGCACGTCCACGAGCTGCGGACTTTAATTAAGTCCATCAACACATTACTACCGTCATTATGAGGCCATACAGTTGCGAACATGTCACACAATCCATTTTCATTTGCCTGTGTCCACAAATGTACTTTATTAACAAATCCTTTAATACTGTCCATAGGAGTCCGAATATTTTCGTTTCTACCTTGCATTTTTCTGTAGAGTTTATTTATGTGTACGAAACTATCTGAAATATCTACCAGCTTAGATACACATTAATAATCTGCAAATAAATCCGCATGCTCATCACCCTCAAGAGTGAAAAATTCAAGTATCACATCTCTAAGTTCAAACATTAGCGTTAAGGCTTTACCTTGAGATAACCATCTTGCTTCTGCATGCAGCAGAAGTTTAGTGTGCTGTAATCCCATTTCTTGACACAAATTGTTAAAAAGCCTCATAGTTAGAGCCCACGATTTACGGCAGTGCATGGCTTTTACTGATTCGCCCATCACAATTTTCAGGTGGAATAGGATCGACTTAGCAACAATGGCTTGGCGTCGAATGAGAGAATGGTCGACTTCTAAATTAGGATTTACTTCGTGTACTTTACTCACTAATCTTTCCACTCGGCCTGTCATAGAATCGTACAAGCACTAACTCATTCCTCTCACGATAAATCATTACGGACCAAATATTCGTCAATCATTTCGTCGCCGGTTGCTCTTTCGGGTAGTTCTTCCCAAGAAAAGAAATTACCTCCAAGTACATTCCCATCAACATAGCTTATCTACAAAAGTTGTGCGTGAGTGCCATTATCGGCGTGCTCTCGATCTGAAGCGAGAAATTAGGACTACTCTTTCACTTATCCTTCAAAATATCTTCGACAGCACTGAAAATGTCACTAACTCGGCGACAGATTGTCTCAGCAAAGAGAAAGTTCTTGAAATTTCAGTAGCAGCATCTGAACCACGGACTATTTTTACCATTTCTTTACTCGCGGCCATTAACAACTTTTCTGAAATTTGGTGTCGTTTTTGGACTTCACAATAAGTTCGGCTACCTTAGAGCTCCCTGTTTTTTTTTGCAAAACACGTACCAACGTAGTCATGGTCTTCGCTTGCTTTTTTTATTTTGCTCCAACAATTAACGAAAATGACTCACATCGCTACTTAGTAGAGAAGAATGCCTAGCTGACCAAATGTCTTTTCAGATTATGGGGAACCGTAGCAGCACAACTTAGTTTTTCACGACCCTCAACATGCTCAGGGATTGGACATGTTTAGTCAACATATCAAAAACACCCGTAAGATACATAATTATCACTACATTTCCTTTGAACAACTTTCTTATCTTCTGACTGGATAGTTTCACTATTTGTAGTGAAGGATGGACCACTCCGTTCAATAAAGTTATCCATACCGAAAAAAAATTAATAACACTGTAATAGAAAACACTAGTGTGACAATCGCAATACTCTATCTACTGCAGAGCACTGCTGTGATAAAACTGAACTTTAATACTCAGACAGTGGAAAGACCAGAATGGAACCGCCACGACACTGCTGAACAAAATTACCGTATACTTGTATACGACCAAAGTACCGATCGCTTGTATGAAGTCAATTTGTTTGACAAATATCAGCCTAGCCTTCGGAAACACAGTAGCACAAACACTGCAGTAATCTAGATATATGGTGGAATGAAATATTCCATCGACAGTTGTGGGGTCAGAATGCTGACTCTGCTAAATTTCAGCAAAGCTTTTGATACCACCAGCTTTGACATTTTCGTCGGAAAAATGCGACATATAAATTCCTCATACAGTACCCTGAAGTAGTTTGAGAGCTACTTGAAAAACAGATAGTGAAGTTTTTTCTGTGGGAATGAAAGATCGTCCTGGAAACATTTTTTCAGGAGTGATTAGGCCCACTTTTGCTTTGCTTGTATGTCAATGATGTTTCATAAAGTATGTTGCCCTGTAAATATAATTTCTATGTCGACGACCTCCAGCTCTACCTAATTACCCGGCCTCAGGACGTAAATATTGCGATTGAGCAGATGAATGATGATTTGTCTTTGTGGTAACATGGGCGAAAAACTTCGGACTTAAACTAAATGCAAAAAGGTCGCAAGTAATCTTAGCATCCCGTCAAAAATTAATAAGTCTAGAATTCCGCTATCAGTTGCCCCTCATTCAGCATGCCGGAATCGCAATATCGTATCAGAAAGCAGTGAAGATCTATGGTGTAATTTCGGATAAGCATTTGCATTGGGCAAAGAATACTGTCGCCACACGCCGAGAGATTTCCACTTGCCTTTGTGACCACAAAAAATTCTGGAACGTACTTCCACAGAATGAGAAACCAAACCCATACAATCATACACTCTACCGAACCTATATTATCGTCATGTAATTTAGCATGCTAAAACTAGTGAAAACACAAGACGTCTAGAGCAAACAGTGGATGCTTGTGTGCGTTGCACCTGCACCATTCGTCGATGTGACCACGTCAGTGCTTCATACACGCAGTCAGGGTGCAGGGTGCTTGCGGCCAAACACGTTACAGGACTACCAAACGCTATGGCTACTTTACTGCCCCCTTAGTGCGATTATACTCCAGTAGCTCGCCTCAGAGATTAAACATCTCTCGTGCACTCATAACGTAAACACAAGGTCGCACCTAACTAGTATCGTAGATTTACTGTTTCATGAAGCCAAAACATTTGCAAACTCCCTCGTTGTCACTGCTGTTCGGCCTCTGGGACATAACATCTTGATACTTTTAAGAAAAAATTGCAGCATTTCCTCCTGACATACTCGTAGTGCTTCCCCAACACTGACGTACATGAACAACTTCTCCTCCGTCAAAAAACAAAGCTAATGATTCTATGTCCTCCCAGTTATACTACTTTTCGTTCTTTCTCTATGAAACACGCTACTTTCTGCCACAAATTCCTTAACTACGTGTCTTCACATTCATCTTCCCCTTCCTTGTCCAACCCTTTTCCCATGTCCATTGCTGTTTGTAATCGTTATTAAGAACCTACCTTATTCTAACCTCTAATTATTATAATATTTATCATGTAAGAACAT
The DNA here is from genome assembly GCF_021461385.2 of Schistocerca piceifrons. Lineage (NCBI taxonomy): Eukaryota > Metazoa > Arthropoda > Insecta > Orthoptera > Acrididae > Schistocerca > Schistocerca piceifrons. The sequence continues at coordinate 241,226,349 of NC_060143.1, forward strand.
AATCTGTGTATGTATTTTTCTTGTCTGTACTACTGTTCAAATGGCTCTGAGCACTATGGGACTCAACTGCTGTAGTCATTAGTCCCCTAGAACTAACCTAAGTACATCACACACATCCACGACCGAGGCAGGATTCGAACCTGCACCGTAGCGGTCGCGCAGTTCCAGACTGTAGCGACTAGAACCGCTCGGCCACTACGGCCGGCTACTACTGTTAATTTTATTTTTCTAAATTTAGTATAAGATGCTAACTGTGATGTATGCAGCGAAAAATATGTAGAACGTATGAGTACGTGCCAGACAGGGCCTGATGCACCTAATCTTGAGTGATTAAATAAATAAATGAAATATTCTATTGTTTTCTGACAATATATGGCGAAGGAAAGGAGCAACAAAGTTTAAGAAGCGGCTACAAACTGGAGCAATGAAAAACAGGGTAATAAAAATAAAGAGACAGGGACCTCTCTCATAAGCCCCGGACTTTTGGGAAACAGCACGTAACGTCAGCTGTAAACAAAAGATGCGGTGTTACAAAGTACTCTCACCTAGGTCGCGTAATAGGTGTAGTGGCACAGAAGAGAAACCAAGCAACTTAAGGTAATACTCAAAATATAACAAAAATATTCAGTGAACAAATTCCGTTTAATATTTTTGAAAAAAATAACAGTTATCAGAATGTATGAATAATCTGAGAATAAACTAGCACTCTCTTACTTAAAGTCGAAGGAAAGAAATTACATTTAATTCGTTTGAAACGACATAAATTCGTAGTATAACAAGATTCTACATTTCTTAGTTTCTTACAATTATATGTAAATGTTCGTGTCACACCCTTCACGTTGTGTTGGCACCTAAGTGTGCCACGACTTATCAGTTGCGGAACTTTGGTTTAGATGTTGAGTATAGATAACTGTGTTAAGCACCACAGCACTAATATTTCATTCGCCCGCCCGGCTAACCGCGCGGTCTAACGCGCTGCTTCCCGAGCGGGAAGGCGACACAGTACCCGGCATGAATCCGCCTGGCCGATTAGTGTCAAGGTTCGGTGGGTCGGCCAGTCTGTGGATGGTTTTTAAGGCGGTTTTCCATGTACCTCGGCGAATACGGGCTGGTTCCCCTTGTTCCACCTCAGTTACACTGTGTCGGTAATTGCTGCTCAAAGCCGGCCGGTATGGCCGAGCGATTCTAGGCGCTACAGTCTGGAACCGCGCGACCGCTACGGTCGCAGGTTGGAATCCTGCCTCGGGCGTGGATGCGTGTGATGTCCTTAGGTTAGTTAGGTTTAAGTAGATCTAAGTTCTAGGGAACTAATGACCTCAGAAGTTGAGTCCCATAGTGCTCAGAGCCATTTGAACCATTGCTGCTCAAACACCGTTTCCAAGTACGCGTACACCATAGTTATTCTGCCATGCTAACATCTGGGGTTACACTCGTCTGGTATGAGACATTCCCAGAGGGGTCCACTGCGGGCCAAACCGCACAGTAACCCTGGGTTCGTTGTGGGGCGGCGGTAGGGTAGGTGGACTGCCTTGGCATGATGTTGGGTTGTGAACCACTGAGGGCTACGGCGGGAGAAAGCCTCTCCGTCGTTTCTAGGTCCCTGGTTTAATACATACATACATACAATATTGCATTGTAACATAACAGTCCCCTACAATTCGAGTAATTTACCATTCCTCACAGCTAATATATATTCCTTTTACGCCATGTCGATTCCTGCTACACTCAAATACGACACTTTCCTGTTCACTACAGTGCCATCAGTAAACAGTCGCACACTGCTGTTCACCGTATCCGTCAGATCCGTTGTGTGTGTAGAGCACAAGACCGGACCTGTTACACGTCCATGGGGCTCTTCTGGTGACACTCTTGATTCCGATGGACAGTCGTCGTCCAAGACGACTTAAAGGGTTCCATTGCTTAAAACGTCTTCGAGGCCTCTCGTATCTGAAAACTATTCCGTATACTCGGATCTCGGTTACAAGCCTGCAGTGTGGCACAGTTTCAAACGATTTTCGATATCTAGGAGTATGGAATCTGTATGTAGGTCATCATCGAAATGTAAGTAGTATATTGTGCGAAGCAAGAGCAAGTTGAGTTTCGTACGAGCGATGATTTCTAAATCCATGCTGATTCGAGAATATAAGCTTTTCCTTTCAAGAGAATTTAACATTTTCGACTTACAATCTACATAAGAGTTCTACAGCAAACCGATGTAAGAATGTTTGTCAGCAACTTTGCGGGTCTGTACTATTATCCTCCTTATGTACAGAAGTCACCTTTTACCAGTCGCTTGGGACTTTCAAAAGGTAGCGGAAACCATCTGGCACCCCATAACACAGCCTTCGACCACGTCCTCCCACTTAGCATCATCAACATCCATTTACATTTCTGGGCGTGGGTTCGAATCCCACTTCTGACACCACTTGTTATCGCTTCTGCACCACTTGTTAGCAGCAGACACAGTGGCTGTGCCAAAGACTGAGACGGCGTGGTGTTTTACAATTATTTATTGAACTTTCTTTACAATTTCTCCCTCGTCGTCGTTGCCTAGCCCTGCGGATCCCTCCGCCTGGCTGTTGCTGTGTAGATTCTCCGACAATGCGCGCAACGCGCGGCGCAGATCTCACTCGGGAGCCTCGGGCTGTCAGTGCTCCGCTGAAGCCAGGATGAACTCGTCGCCGCTCAGCGCCCCAGTAAGGCACGTCCAGGGAGCTGCTTCGCCGTGAGGTTAGCTTCCGACGCCTCCCGCACCGGCAGCTGGGAAGTCGTCAGTCGCGATGTCCGCAAGGTCCTATCGTGGACGGACCACGCGCCGTGGGCCGGGTTGCTATGAAGTCCGAGCATCAATTCCCGGCGACGCCCGTGACCAAGACCGCGCTTCGGCGGTCCTGCTGGAAGTTCTCGCTGTAGTTACTCAGCCATGGTGCCGACCGAACTCGGGCTGACCTACAGAGCTGAAGATGACATCTGGCGGCGAACGGATGACTCCTGCGAGCTGGAACAGACTTCCGGAATCGTCACCTACGAAGAGTGAACATTCGGACACGGACCACGTCCGTCCTCAGATCCGAGCTGCTTCCTAATGGCTTCTGTCTGTTGCTGCCTGCGCTCCACTATTTATATCCGGCAGGAGGACTTTTTACCCTCGGTGGTAGCTTTTTGTTATTAGTCCCGCAGTATATTGCAGCGTAACTTAGAGTGCTGGCCTCACTTCCCCTTACTCGGCATTCTCCAGGCTTTGCTCGGCGCTCTGTCTGTGTGCGTCCTTGCGTCAGCCTGTTGTTAGACTGCTGCTGTCAGCAAGGCTATCTGTGCCTGCCTATTTTGCAACGCCTCGGTCGCCGGCGTGCCTCTGTTTTGCCATTCTCCACTGCGTGAAGCAACGCTTACTACATGTGGCCGCAACAGACGGCAGGCAATGAAAACCTCCTAACTCCATTTTGTTAAATTTTGCGGGTAAACCAAAGTTGGTAAGAAAATAAAAATAATACAAGTGACGCCGAAAATTGTTACGTGTATAGTTCTACAGTAGAAGCGTAATTATTGACAGATTGGGGAACTCCACACACTTTTACATCTCTCTTTGATTATGTAGTTATTGATCACTGGATTTACTAGTTTTCGTAGACAGATGGAGTTAGGCGGTGTTCGTTGCCTGCCATCGAAACCTGTCTCCATCGGCCAAGTAGCGGACGTGGCATTACAGCATTCCCCACGAAAGATAAATTTCTGGGTCTGAGTCTCGATCCAGCACACAGTTTTCAGCTACCTGAATGTATCGATGGACACTCAGAGTGAGAGATTTATTCTGAGCATATTAAGATTGTCGTGGGCAAATCATATTCCACAGTCAACATTTTTGGAAGAATTGTACAGGAAATCTAATTTCTACATAAAAGAAGCCTCTAGGAAAAGTCTCGTTCTACCATTTCTTCACTATTGCTCTTAGGTATGGAACTAAAACGACGTCGGACTACGGAAGAGACACACAAAATCCGGAGATCAGCTGCACGGCTCGATACGAATTTGTTTAGTCGGGACGAAAGTGTCACAGAGGTGCTTAACTACACCAGACGCGAGTGCGGACGCTCCCAACGCCGGTGGTAATTTGAATAAAACGCTACCGTGTAGTAGACCACATCTTTATGAAAATTATAAACTTCACAAACCACGTTTCGGCCGTCTTTTGCAGCGGTACTATATTAGCCAAGAAGAGGATTGTTGCGTATGTGGTCTAAACTTCGGTTTTATAGCTGTTTTCAGATTTTCAAAATGATGCTTCCTGATACCCAAATGGTAATAACGTGCGGTAGGAGGCCGTCCAAAGCAGGTGTCATGCATAATGGAGAGGCACATTCAAAATATTCCGAGAGCCCACGTCTGTCAATGTTTAAGGAAAGAAACCAACATCTAATGTAATAACCCGAAAGGTGAAGTGGGAGTTCGTGCTCAAACAGATGAGCGCAATAATCTCTCCGGGACAGATTGGAAAGAAAAGTAACAATTTAGTTCTTGTGCTGCTGCTATCCTTCGCCACACACCGTGCAGTGACATCCACACGTCAGATGTAGGTGTAGATTTTACTTTTACTATTTACTGATCATTGCGTTAAGGTGGACCTTAATCGCAACTACTCATATAAAATTACCTCGTTTTTATTTGCTCCGACTATTGTAACACCCGTCGCACTTCTGAAGTGGCATTTGAAATAAACCGAGTATCATAAACGTAATTCCAAATGGCGGCACAACCCTCATTCCGATCTCGTGCAATGGAACGCGCACCCAGTGTAGCGCGAACGCCGCAGATAATGTCCAGAGGTAATTTAGACGAGGGTAATTTACAACTCACTTCAGCGAATTATGTTTCTGTGTTTGAATACACAGCAACAAATGAGATGCAAGCGCCATACGTTGAAAGCCCGATAACCTGTGAACTTCTGGTCTGATAATACATACGGGCAGCGGTTTACCGACGGATGAATACCCGTTGTTGTTGCTTGAAAGAAAAGCAGGCAGGATTCTGCGACGTAAATCAAATATTATCTGTATCTCGTGCTCAGTGACTTCTTGTTTTCGGTTGACTAAGTAGAGCACTGGATTAGTATCGGTGTGATGGGGCTGTTACACGTGAACTGATTGTCATTGAACCAGAAGAAGTTACGGTTGATTTCCATTTTGCTCCCTTGTTACTGAAATACGATCCAGCAATAAATACGCATGTCATACTATTTCTAGGTGTACCACTGCCATAAATTTGCTGAATGAATGTGCCATTTCCCCAATTAGCCTCTTATTTGTTTACACTTTTCCTTCGTTTCACAACAGGTTCTGGTTTTTTTAGCCGTTATCCATTCTTTAGACAGCAAAAAATGCTATACCTATATAAATGGCAACAAATTAGCATTATGTACTTCTGTTTACTTTTATTTATCTGTTGTTCGTGTTTCGACAGTCAGCTGACTGAAGCACATGGAGTTACCACTGCTTTACATACTGCTGCATTAATGAAATGGTTGTTATTAAATGACTATTAATAAACGAATACAGAAGAACTTAGAGGCGTAAGTGGCTTCGGAAAGATTACACCCCCATAACAGGGCGAGGCAGTCAAATGGGAAGGCTAAAACAATTCGCACAAACTGCGGATTTTGACATAAATCTATTGTGTAAATCTTTAAAATAACAGTTTTCCTTGAAACTTATCATTTTTGAATATGGTTTCACTCAGATGAAATCCTTGGTTCCTCTCACATTGTCGGGCTCGGAGGGTAGAAAGGGCATGTCATTACGGTGGTTTAAAGTTGAAAGGGTTGCACAACCTGCACTTGTGTGGGTGATAGCGGAGATAATCCTTAAGAATCGTCCTCACTCATCAATTGAGGAGACCATCTCTTCTGCTGTCGAATACAGTTGACTTTTACAGATTTCTTCACAAGTATTCACGCACATAATCGATATTCTCTTGAGTCTGACTTCTTTTTACACTGTCACCTATATTCTTTGTAATGCTAACATTGGCTTCAAGATTTCTCACCCAAAGGCTGACAGCGTGAAAAGGTGGCTCAGCAGCATGTGGGAGAAAACTGAATTCCAGACGGAAAGCGCTTTCAGATGTAACAACACTGCCCTTGGTCTTTTAAAACGCCTTTACGGCAGTTGCACGTGATACACTTGACTCCATTTCTACAAAAAATTCGACCAGTCTACACGCCAAAGGTCGAGCATTCCGTCCATAAAACCCCACAACTTAGCAACCAGCCAGTCCTCAAATCTTTCAGTTTCACTGCTTCACCCTGTATGAGATGAGCATACAGAATTTTAAAAGAATTGTCTAAAGCCTCGCTGTGAGGTTACGAGAAGAGTGGTCACTACGTGAGAGAAGACGATATCCGACGCCTCGGCCAGTCCGGAGGTCTAAGTGAGCAGGACAAATTCGCTAGGGAGACATCCAGATATGCTACTGCCTGAATAACAGATTTCCCCTAGGACCGGAGCAAAAACACTAGCATAAAGCGGTGGAGAGAACATCGTGCGACCTATGTCTGACGAAAAAAGATGAAATATACACACATCAAAAAAAGTTTTGCATCACTCCTGTTCCCAGAACTCCTGAAGATAGACGTTGACTACGCCCGTTGTATCACAGAAAAAGTCCCTTTCAGTGTTCAGAGATGTCACTAAACCCGCCCAAAAACATAAACAACCATGCATGAGGAGCACCTATTAGACTGAGGGGGTCAGACAGCCGATCAGTTACAGTCATCCCACCATGAAGGAGGTATATGCCTCGTCTTGTAGTTCAACCATGCCTAGACGGTCAATACGCGGTTCGATCGCGTTCCCATTGTTACTTTGTGCCAAGAAGGGCTCTAAACAAGGGAAGTGTCCAGGCGCTTCGGAGTGAACCAAAGCGATGTTGTTTGAACATGGAGGAGATACTCAGAGACAGGAACTGTCAATGACATGCCTCGCTTAGGCCGCCCAAGGGCTACTACTGCAGTGGATGACCGCTACCTACGGATTATGGCTCGGAGGAACCCTGACAGCAACGCCACCATGCTGAATAATGCTTTTCGAAGCAGTCACAGGGCGTCGTGTTACGACTCAAACAGTGCGCAATAGGCTGCATGATGCGCAACTTCACTCCCGACGTACATTACAAGGTCCATCTTTGTAACCACGACACCATGCAGTGCTGTACAGATGGGCCCAAAAACATGCCGAATGGACCGATCGGGATTGTCATCTCGTTCTCTTCACTGATGAGTGTCGCATAATCCTTCAACCAGACAATTGTCGGAGACGTGTTTGGAGAAAACCCGGTCAGGTTGAATGCAATTGACACAACATCCAGCGGGTGCAGCTAGGTGGAAGTTCCCTGTTGTTTTGGGGTGGCATTATGAGGGGCCGACGTACACCGCTGGTGGTCATGGCAGGCGCCGTAAGAGCTGTACAATACGTGAATGCCATCCTCTGACTGATAGCGCAACCATATCGTCAGCTTATTGGCGAGGCATTCGTCTTCACAGACGACAATTCGCTCCCCCATTGTGCACATCTTGTGAATGACTTCCTTCAGGATAACGACATCGGTCGTCTAGAGTGGCTAGCATGTTCTCCAGACATGAACCTTATCGAACATGGATAGATAGAGAAGGGCTGTTTATGGACGACGTGACCCACCAACCACTCTGAGCGATCTACGCCGAATCACCGTTGAGGAGTGGGACAATCTGGACCAACAGTCCATTGATGAACTTGTGGACAGTATGCCACAACGAACACAGCATCAATGCAACAGGACGTGCTACTGGGTATTACATGTACCGGTGTGTACAGCAATCTAGACCACCACCTCTGAAGTTCTCGCTTTATGGTGGTACAACATGCAATGTGTGGTTTTCATGAGCAATGAAAAGGGCGGAGATGATTTTTTTTTTATCTCTATTCCAAGTTTCTGTACAGTGATGCAAAACTTTTTTTGATGTTGTTCTTGTTGTGCTGAGACTGGTTTGATGCAGCTCTCCACGCTACTTAATCCTGTGCAAGCTTCTTCATCTCCCAGTACGTATTGCAGCCTACATCCTTCTGAATCTGCTTAGTGTATGCATCTCTTGGTCTCTCTCTACGATTTTTACCATCCACACTGCCCTCCAATACTAAATTGGAGATCCTTTGATGCCTCAGAACACGTCCTACCAACCGATCCCTTCTTCTAGTCAAGTTGTGCCACAAACTCCTCTTAACCACAATCCTATTCAGTGCCTCCTCATTAGTTATGTGATCTACCCATCTAATCTTCAGCATTCTTCTGTAGCACCACATTTCGAAAGCTTCTATTCTCTTCTTGTCCAAACTATTTATCGTCCATGTTTCACTTCCATACATGGCTACACTCCATACATATACTTTCAGAAACGGCTTCCTAACACTTAAATCAATACTCGATGTTAACAAATTTCTCTTCTTCAGAAACGCTTTCCTTGCCATTGGCAGTCTACATTTTATATCCTCTCTATGTCGACCATCATCAGTTATTTTCCTTCCCAAATAGCAAAACTCCTTTACTACTTTAAGTGTCTCATCTCCTAATCTACTTCCCTCAACAGCACCCGACATAATTCGACTACACTCCATTATCATCGTTTTGCGTTTGTTGATGTTCACCTTATACCCTCCTATCAAGACACTGCCCATTCCGTTCAACTGCTCTTACAAGTCCTTTGCTGTCTCCGATAGAATTACAATGTCATCGGGGAACCTCAAAGTTTTTATTTCTTCTCCATGGATTTTAATACCTACTCCGAATATTTCTTTTGTTTCCTTTACTGCTTGCTCAATATACAGATTAAACAACGTGGGGGAGAGGCTACAACCCTGTCTCACCCCTTTCCCAACCACTGCTTCCCTTGCATGTCCCTCGACTCTTATAACTGCCATCTGGTTTCTGTACAAATTGTAAATAGTCTTTTGCTCCCTGTATTTTACCCTTGCTACCTTCAGAATTTGAAAGAGAGTATTCCAGTCAATGTATATAATGCATTTTCAACGAAATTAAATTACGGGCTATAAAAGCATGTTGCAGAAAAATTGAAGAGCCCAAAAAAACCTGCAGCGATGAGCCCAGATCATACAATCTAGGATGTTTGCCATAAAAGTAAGTATTTTTTTAATTATGACGGTTAAGAAACCCTTTTCCGCTGTGCTTCAAGTCTCAGGCGGCATAGAAATGTTGTTTCAGTTACGGAATGAGATGAGAACATGACACGTATATGAACGATGGCGGTGTCATGCTAACACAATACATTACGTATCAGTTCAGGCATGTGTATAAATACCGTAGTTACAGATGAGTTTATTAAGCGCTGACATGAAAATATGCCAACGCTATTAATCCAAGTAACTGCAATAAGTATGTCTGTTTTACATTATTCTACATTACCGAGCGAGGTGGTGCAATGGTTAGCACACTGGACTCGCGTACGGGAGGACGACGGTTCAAACGCGTCTCCGGCGATCCAGATTTAACTTTTCCGTGATTTCCCAAAATAGTTTCAGGTAAATGCCAGGATGGTTCCTTTGAAAGCGCACAGCCGGTTTCATTCCCCAGCCTTCACGAATCCGAGCTTGTGCTCCATCTCTAATGACCTCGTTGTCGACGGGACGTTAAAGACCGGCCGTTGTGACCGAGTGGTTCTAGGCGCTTCAGTCCGTAACCACGCTGCTGCCACGGTGGCAGTTTCGATTCCTGCCTTGGTCATGGATGTGTTACTTAGGTTTAAGAAGTTCTAACTCTAGGGGACTGATGACCTCAGATATTCACTCCCATAGTGCTTAGAGCCATTTGAACCATTTAAGAAAAATATGTCCAGTAAACACGAGCTCCAAAATGCATACCTTAAGAGGTATGAGCACCTGTTCAATACACGAAATATGTTTCACAGTAGCGAAGATGAACAAGCACACGTCAGCTATGAAATTTAGAACCCAAGTTTAATGCATTTCCTTGTTGTTTTGGTCCATAGTACCACCTCTGGAAGTTGCCTACCCCACAGTCTTAGCAACAACAGTGCCCGTACCTGTATTTCAGTATCAAAGGTATCAGAACGGTTTTCGATAATAACTCTTTAGTTTCCGGTACGGGGACACTTATCATAGACTGATACATTTTACCCTCTCCATCATCCCAGACAGTTTGCAACCGCATCAGGGAATCACCCTATATATGACATAAATTTTCAGGCTCCGGCGCCATAACTTCGACGTGCTGTAGCGATTTTGGATGACGTTTCCAGACATGGGTTCCCATGTAATCCTGATGTAATAAGTCCATTCTGAAACTTCTAGAAGTGTGTGACATCAGCTGTGAAACTTTCTACACACACACACACACACACACACACACACACATACATAAATATAGTGATATAGTGAACGGGCCAAATATCTCACGAAATATGCATCAAACGAAAAACTACCAAGAAGGGAACTCGTCTAGCTTGAAGGGGGAAACCAGATGGTGCTTTGATTGGCCCGCTAGATGGCGCTCCCATAGGTCAAACGGATATCAACAGCGTTTTTTTTTTAATAGGAACCCACATTTTTATTACATATTCGTGTAGTACGTACAGAAATATGAATGTTCTAGTTGGACCACTTTTTTCGCTTTGTGATAGATGGCGCTGCAATAGTCGCACACATGTAAGTGCGTGGTATCACGCAACATTCCGCCAGTGAAGACGGTATTTGCTTCGTGATACATTACCCGTGTTAAAAAGGACCGTTTACCAATTCCGGAAAAGGTCGATATCGTGTTGATGTATGGCTATTGTGATCAAAATTCCCAACGGGCGTGTGCTATGTATGCTGCTCGGTATCCTGGACGACATCATCCAAGTGTCTGGACCGTTCGCCGGATAGTTACGTTATTTAAGGAAACAGGAAGGGTTCAGCCACGTGTGAAACGCCAACCACGACCTGCAACAAATGATGATGCCAAAGTAAGTGTTTTAGATGCTGTAGCGGCTAATCCGCACATCAGTAGCAGACAAATTGCGCGAGAATCGGGAATCTCAGAAACGTCGGTATTGAGAATGCTACATCAACATCGATTGCACCCGTACCATGTTACTATGCGCCAGGAATTGCATGGCGACGACTTTGAACGTAGTGTACAGTCCTGCCACTGGGCACAAGAGAAATTACGGCACGATGACAGATTTTTTGCACGCGTTCTATTTAGCTACGAAGCGTCATTCACCAACAGCGGCAACGTAAACCGGCATAATATGCACTATTGGGCAGCGGAAAATCCACGATGGCTGCGGCAAGTGGGATATCAGCGACCTTGGCGGGTTAATGTATGGTGCGGCATTATGGGAGGAAGGATAATTGGCCCCCATTTTATCGATGACAATCTAAAAGGTGCAATGTAATGTTCTACCTATGTTACTACAAGATGTTTCACTGCATGACACAATGGCGACGTACTTCCAACGTGATGGATGCCCGGCACATAGCTCGCGTGCGGTTGAAGCGGTATTGAATAGCATATTTGATGTTTGATGACAGGTGGATTGGTCGTCGAAGCACCATACCATGGCCCGCACGTTCGCCGGATCTGACGTCCCCGGATTTCTTTCTGTGGAGAAAGTTGAAGGATATTTGCTACCGTGATCCACCGACAATGCCTGACAACATGCGTCAGAGCATTGTCAATGCATGTGCGAACATTACGGTAGGCGAACTACTCGCTGTTGAGAGGAATGTCGTTACACGTATTGCCAAATACATTGAGGTTGACGGACATCATTTTGAGCAGTTATTGGATTAAAGTGGTATTTACAGGTAATCACGCTGTAACAGCATGCGTTGTCAGAAATGATCAGTTCACAAAGGTACATGTATCACATGGGAACAACCGAAATAACGTGTTCAAACGTACCTACGTTCTGTATTTTAATTTAAAAAACCTACCTGTTACCAACTGTTCGTCTAAAATTGTGAGCCGTATGTTTGTGACTATTACAGCGCCATCTATCACAAAGCGGAAAAGGTGGTCAAGTAAAACAATCATATTTCTTTACGTACTATACAAATATGTAATAAAAATGGGGGTTCCTATTTTAAAAAACGCAGTTCATATCCGTTTGACCTATGGTAGCGCCATCTAGCGGGTCAACGATAGCGCCATCTGGATTCCCCCTTCAAGCTAGACGAGTTGCATTCTTTCTGGTTTTTTCGTTTGATGCTTATTTCGTGAGATATTTGGCCCAGTCTCTGTCAATGGACCACCGTGCATATGACACACATGTACAGACTCCGGCGCCATAGCTTCGACGTCCTGCAGCGTCTTCGGATGACGTTTCCAGACATGGGTTCCCATGTAATCTTGATGTATTAAGTGCCCTCTTGAATATATAGAAGTGTGTAACATAAGTTGTGAAACTTTCTACACACACACACACACACACACACATACACATATATATATATATATATATATATATATATATATATATATATATATATATATATATGGTGTTACAAAAAGGTACGGCGAAACTTTCAGGAGGCATTCCTCACACACAAAGAAAGAAAATATGTTATGTGGACATGTGTCCGGAAACGTTTACTTTCCATGTTAGCGCTCATTTTATTACTTCTCTTCAAATCACATTAATCATGGAATGGAAACACACAGCAACAGAACGTACCAGCGTGACTTCAAACACTTTGTTACAGGAAATGTTCAAAATGTCCTCCGTTAGCGAGAATACATGCATCCACCCTCCGTCGCATGGAATCCCTGATGCGCTGACGCAGCCCTGGAGAATGGCGTATTGTATCACAGCCGTCCACAATACGAGCACGAAGAGTCTCTACATTTGGTACCGGGGTTTCGTAGGCAAGAGCTTTCAAATGCCCCCATAAATGAAAGTCAAGATGGTTGAGGTCAGCAGAGCGTGGAGACCATGGAATTGGTCCGCCTCTGCCAATCCATCGGTCACCGAATCTGTTGTTGGGAAGCGTAAGAACACTTCGACTGAAATGTGCAGGAGCGCCATCGTGCATGAACCACATGTTGTGTCGTACTTGTAAAGGCACATGTTCTAGCAGCACAGGTACAGTATCCTGTATGTAATCATGATAGCCGGCCAGTGTGGCCGAGCGGATCTGGGCGCTTCAGTCTGGAACCGCGCGACCGCTACGGTCGCAGGTTCGAATCCTGCCTCGGGCATGGATGTGTGTGATGTCCTTAGGTTAGTTAGGTTTAACTAGTTCTAAGTTCTAGGGGACTGATGTCCTCAGATGTTAAGTCCCATAGCGCTCAGAGCCATTTGAACCGAGTCATGATAACGTGCTCCATTGAGCATAGGTGGAAGAACAAACTAAAATGAGCTCTAACATGGAAATTAAGCGTTTCCGGACACATGTCCACATAACATCTTTTCTTTATTTGTGTGTGAGGAATGTTTCCTGACAGTCTGGCGGTACCTTTTTGTAACACCATTTATATGACAAATACTACGTATTAATTGGAACAAGATAAGAAATGCTTCTGTATCGTGTCATTATGAAATTTATCTGCTTTTAACGACTTTCCAGAGGGACTTACAGGAGATTTATATAAATACACCGGAAAGTCGTTTGCCAAAATCCGTAACGGCTGCTGGGACAGAAGCGCCGCATTCGTGCTCCTGTGATGCAGCAGGCCGGGTTCGGGGATTTGTTTGCTGCGCCGCCGCACAGAGGATGCCGGTGTCTCGGCGCCCCCTGAATATTAACTCGCCAGCCTCCCACGGCCGAGCAGCCTTCTCCCCCCCAGAACAAACAGAGGCAAATAAGAATTTGTTATACGTGAACTGGGCGTCCATTCTGCCGGCGGAGCTGTTATTCAAGTTGATAAATTGCCTCCGTAATCGATATTTTAATTTATTCCACTTGCTCTGTCTTCATTAATTAAGTAGAAATAATTATCTTCACCGCTCTCCGAGGTTCTCTCATTTTCAACTCCTGGAATTTGGCGGCACTCCACTCGGGAAGTTCTTCTTCCCTGCTCGGTACGGCGCATCAGTTATCATAATTTAAGCACATCACTTACACTCCGCGGCGGCGAGGGTGGCGAAGACCGCAGCGCTCGGCTACTAAAGCCGCACTTCCGCGGCCACACCTCTGAGGGGGCCCTCCTCCGAACAAGTTCCGCATTAAGAGCGTGTGCTTTACTGCACCAGCTTATTACACGCCCACAGAATAATCCACGGTCGTACCACCCGATCTCAGTGTCCAACGAGCAAAATAGTTCGTCAAGCGACAGTGTGGCCATTGTCAGGGGCATTTATTAACTGCTCACTTTTATTAAATTGTCTACCACTACTTGTTATATCGCCAGCAGTATTGCTCACGGAGGCTGTTGTGTTAGCCTCCACATCTTGCAGTTCTGCTCTTTCAGGCGTTACTGTGTCCCCGCTGAAACGGTTGAGCACTCTTTTACAGTGGCTTATCTGTGCAGCTCACAGTAAGATACAAATTTACTTTCAGTACCTTTTACTCTAGTACAGAGACATTGAATTTTTGAGTTGATGCTGTTAAATTGATTATAAAGTTATTTATTTCTTATTTTTGAAATTGTTTTTTTATAATATATGCATATATATAGTACTGTACAGGTAAAATAGCATATCATTTAATTACATTTAGCATCATGAGAATTATAGTAACATATAAAATTGCTACTTGATCTGCAGATAGGTGTACTAATATTATTTGCTTTGGAGGTTGGAAAATAATTTTTGGAAATTTTTCAGGAAAGGGGTGTTAGCTAACTCTGTTTGTTCATTAAGGGTATAGTCTAGGGTGCTGTTTTTGTGTGTATTTCTATTTCTTCTAATATGTTCATAGTGGCTCCTTTTTCTGCTAGATGTATAATTTTTTAAGTTGTTCTCAATGTTTCCCACTGAATGGTTTTCTTCAGCAATATGGGCTGCAAATGTAGCTTTGTTCAAGTTACCAAGTCTTAAAGCATCAATATGTTCTTTGTCTCTAATTTCTAAACTTCTGCCTGTCTGTCCAGTGAAGAATTTTGGGCATGTATCGCATTTGAGTTTGTATATTCCTGATTTACGGTAGGGACTCTTGGAGGTATTTACATTATGGATTACTTTTTGTTGTAATTTATTATTTGTGGAAAAGCTGATTGTGATATTTTTCTTTTTAAATAAGTTTGCTATTTGGTATGAAAGTGGGCCTATGTATGGGAGAGTAGCATATTTAGGTTTGGCTTTGGTGGCACACTGATTTGGCTTGAAGTGACTGCTGTGAAATGGTTCTGTGGTTTTTGTCTGCACTTTGATGTGGAATTTTTCTATTACTGTGGGTTTATATCCATTTTTATAAGCAACTGCTTTAATTATATTGATTTCATTTTGTTGTTCTGTTTCACTCATTGGCATTTTTTAATTCGGTGTAGCATCGTTCTGAAATATGCCATGTTTTGTTGATGGGGGTGGCAAGATGAGTTGTCAATACTGACATCTGTGGTGGTAGGTTTTCTGTAAATACTAAATTGAAGTTTATTGTTACTATTGCAAAATTTCTGGTCAATAAAGTTAATGCTTTTGTTAGTTCCATGTTCAACTGCGAATTTAATACTTTTGTGCATTTTGCTTAGATCTGCTGCTAATGTATCTATTTCATTGCTTGTACCATCAAAAAGCAATATTGTATGATCAACATATCTTCTGTAGTAGATTATATTGTTTGAGATGTGCTGGTTGGTTGAGAAGAATTTTTGTTCTATATGGTTGATATAAATGCTAGCCAATATCCCAGATAAGCTACTTCCCATTGCCAAACCATCATGTTGTTGGTACAATTTATTGTTGAAGCTAAAGTAATTATGTTCTAGATTAAGTGAAAGTATTTCTATGAGTTCACAGATCTCTGCAACACCAATTTTCATATATTTAAGGAGATTGTTTCTTGTAATGTTAATAGACTCTTTGACAAAAAAAACTTTGTAATCAATTTAACAATATCAACTCAAAAATTCGCCGGCCGGTGTGGCCGTGCGGTTCTAGGCGCTTCAGTCTGGAACCACGTGATCGCTACGGTCGCAGGTTCGAATCCTGCCTCAGGCATGGATGTGTGTGATATCCTTAGGTTAGTTAGGTTTAAGTAGTTCTAAGTTATAGGGGACTAATGACCACAGACGTTAAGTCCCATAGTGCTCAGAGCCATTTGAACCATTTTTGAACTCAAAAATTCAATGTCTCTGTAATACCGTAAAAGGCATTACAGTTGTGTAAATGAATATATGACCCTGACATCTTGGGTTGTCGGATGTTCTGCCGGATATCAGCGTCGTACTTGCACGATATTTCGGTCACGTAGCTCGTGGCCTTCATCAGGTGCGACCTGAGACTACTCCTCGAGTGTACGTAGTCTCAGGTCGCACCTGATGAAGGCCACGAGCTACGTGACCGAAATATCGTGCAAGTACGACGCTGATATCCGGCAGAACACCCGACAACCCAAGATGTCATTAGATCGCCGGGAAAGCCTGAAGAGTTACAATATATGATCCTTTCCAAACATAGGACATCATCGTCAAATGTTACGATATATCATAGCATCTTTGCTACTCATATGTTTATAAGCTCTTTGTATGTATCAAAACATGTGGTGCGTGGTAGAAATCTTCTCAGTGACAAACCTAGAGTGTTCAGTGGGAACAATTTGCGTGTGCTCTAATAAGAATGCTGTGGGAATGTATTCACATCTGTTGGACGAATGTTATGAAAACAAACATTCCAAACCGACGTTTCACATAAGTCCCATGCAACGAGAATCTGTAACGTAACCATCTGTGTGTGGTGTGTTTATAATTATGTATTACTTACATTGTAGGACAATTAATCTGTAAAACACACACCACATGTCATGAAGAAAACTTGTAAACCGTCTGAGGATTGAAACTTCCTGGCAGATTAAAACTGTGTGCCCGACCGAGACTCGAACTCGGGACCTTTGCCTTTCGCGGGCAAGTGCTCTACCATCTGAGCTACCGAAGCACGACTCACGTCCGGTACTCACAGCTTTACTTCTGCCAGTATCTCGTCTCCTACCTTCCAAACTTTACAGAAGCTCTTCTGCGAACCTTGCAGAACTAGCACTCCTGAAAGAAAGGATATTGCGGAGACATGGCTTAGCCACAGCCTGGGGGATGTTTCCAGAATGAGATTTTCACTCTGCAGCGGAGTGTGCGCTGATATGAAACTTCCTGGCAGATTAAAACTGTGTGCCCGACCGAGACTCGAATGGTAGAGCACTTGCCCGCGAAAGGCAAAGGTCCTGAGTTCGAGTCTCGGTCGGGCACACAGTTTTAATCTGCCAGGAAGTTTCATATCAGCGCACACTCCGCTGCAGAGTGAAAATCTCATTCCGTCTGAGGATTAATCAGAACGATTCGAAACCGGTAACGGTACCCTCTGAATAAAGGAAATTAAAGTAAATTGGTGGATGGTTGCTGTCCTAACACCATCAACATTTGTCTTCAGACAACAGCCACGGCCTCCATCATGTCATCATATGACAAAATTGCATCAACTCTAGTTTCTTAATAATGTGTAGAGAAACCGAAAATGTACAAATAAAGTCTTTAATTAAGAACAATAAAACATACACGACTGGATAGATCTCAGTTTAACTGTAAACGCAGCTTCACGTTTTAATTTTTAGTTTATATTGTTATACACATGTCCTTCCGTATACAGTATCCTTCCTTGACAAACGCCACTGTGCTCCTATTACTGATTTCTAATTCTATTACGTTATTGCCTATCCGTTCGGGTGCAGTACTTTTCACGAATATGCTATTACTCTAATTATACGAGGGCGTGCAGGAAAGTGATGCCTCCGCTTTTTCTGTGTGAATCTTTTATAATAAAGAAACTTAATTAACATTCTGGATCTTTATTTTTCATGCCTATATATTTATTTCTCAACATAGTTATACTGGAGACGAACACATTTCTCCCATTTAGATCTCGGTTTGTTGATGTCGTGAATGCAGAGTGATTTATAGACGCAACCATCACTTCTACTCTACTTGCATCACTTCATCACCATCAAAGTGAAATCGTCGAATGTGTTATCTAACTTATGGAAACACTCCATTCTCTGTCACACACGTTCTGGCTACCGCACCGTTTCCTTCATTACGAGCACGAATAACCCAATGTCGCACATTACTGATGTAGATACAATCACCATCCACGGCTTTCACTCGATTACAGTATGCTATTTCTCACGCACTGACGTAGTTACACGCTCCTATTCAGAGCTCTCTAGCGACGAAAGAATTCAGCCTGCGTCGGCGAACCGTAAAAGTCGACGAGTAAAATGCATGACTTAATACCTCAACCAGTACTGAGAACAGAATAAAAAATTTGGAAGCATTAACTTTGAGTGCTAATGAACCTACAGAACATTACAAATCCTCTACATTGTCCACTTAGTAAATCAACAGGTATTTCATACACAACATATCAGCATATTCGTATATAATCGTGTATAAAGAAACAAATAACACTTACATGTAAACTGATATCAGACCGGTATACAGGTATTCCGAAGACTGCAAGAGGGGACATGTGCGAGAATTATACCGTAATCAGGTGACAGCTCACGCATTCAAGTTGCTGACAAGAATATTATAGAGAAAAATGGAAAAGAAAATTGACGATGTATTAGATGACGACTAGTTTGGCTTCAGGGAAGGTAAAGGCACCAGAGAGGCTACTCTGACTTCGCGTTTGCTAATTGAATCAAAACAAAACAAAAATCAAGACACGTTCATAAATTTTTTTGACCTAGAAAAAGCGTTCCACAATTTAAAATGGTGCAAGATGTTCGAAATTCTGAGGTAAATAGGGGTAAGCTATAGGGAGAGACGAGTAATATACAATATGTACAAGAGCAAAGAGGGAATAATAAAAGTGGACGGCCAAGAACGAAGGGCTCGGATTAAAAAGGGTGTAAGACAGGGATGTAGTCTTTCGCCCCTACTGTTCGATCTGTACACTGAAGAAGCAATGATTTATACAACAGAAAGGTTCAGGAGTGGATTTCAATTCAAGGTGAAAGTGTATCACCTATACGATTCGTTGATGACATTGCTATCCTAAGTGAAGAAGAATTACATGATCTGCTGAATGGAATGAACAGTCTAATGAGTATTGTGAAGTCTGATTTCGTAGGACAGAGCAGTTCAGGTTGTGGAAAGGATCCAAGGTCAATTACTGTTAGTTATACAAGAACACACACACACACACAAATTTATTCCTCAAAGCAATGCACAGTTTTCTCTTTAAAACAACACAGATCAATTCACGGCTGAGGCACAAGTAACTTCATAAAATAAGTTTAAATGATTCCTTTTAAAACAGCAGGATTTAGAGTAACGGCTGAAGGCCTTACGTAAGTAAAATTGCAACATCTTCTCGGCTAAAGGCCGAAATAATATTTCAGAGCAACTAACGAAAAAATCATCAAAATCCAAGCATTTACAAATTTCGGTTAAGGCCACATTAAGGAAAATCCAAATTAATGCTTTGACTGAAAGCGCAATAAAAAAAATTGTCCATAATAAAAGATAGACTTTAAAGATAAGCTTTCACACAGTAGAACAGAAAAACATCTTAAGAAAACTTGAAGTTTCTTGTCGGCTGATGGCCCAAGCAATTACTCAAGAATAATTAGAGACTAACTTAAGATAAACACTGCTGAAAGCCGTTTCAAGAATTCAAAATAATTAAAGAGAAACCTTTCAGTTAATAGATTTACATACCAAAGCCACAGATTCTGAAACAAACGTGGCTGAAGCCCTAAATAAAGAGCAACAAGAATTGTAAATGAAACACGGCAGCAGGTCTAATCTTAAAGTTTTTATGAAGTTCGGCGGAAAACAAACAATACTAATACGCGGCTGAAGGCCTGGCACACTACCTACGACCAAATGAAATGACAATCAAACAACAAGGTGGTGCTCAGAAGTATACCAAGGGTGAGCCTGGGGAGGAAACTCTAACCACAGTTTAGGTGAGACAGGCAGCCAAGAGTAACACTAAACAATCGGGTTGCAATACGACCTAGGGACGGCTGAAGAACCAACCAACAACCTACTCAATTCCCTTTGTCGCAACCGACCAACTGCCTATTCCAGTACACAGACAGCATTCATGTGCTCGGTGGAAATCACAGAAGCTGCAAACAGTTCGATGTAAACACACTTGCACAAGAACTCGAACAATCGTAAAAGCAATCAGAAACGCCTGCGCTAGCAGGACAGAGCGGATTAGGTTGTGGAAAGGGGTCAAAATATGTCGCTGTCAGTTTCGCGCAACACACAAACTTTATTCATCAACACACAATATTACAACAAGGATGCAAACACTCAAAACTTGAATCGACCTCCTTTGATTAACTTTAGATCAGCTGAAGGCCACACTCATAATTCAAGACACAAGGCCTAAGCAAGAAATTGAAATGCAAGGTTCTTCTGGAGGTTTCATCCAAAAATATTTTCTAAATATTCAATATAAACAGGCTGAAGGCCTTAGATATTTAATTTTAATGGAACTTGGCTGGAGGTCGCATATTAGGCAATAAGAAGAGCTACAATCAAATGGCAGAAGGCCTTATCTTAAAACAAAAGTGCCAACCACGAACATTAATTTAAGGAATATTAAAACTCACCTGAAGGCCACATATCGATCAAATATGTTTAACAGATTAAGGCCTAGAAAAGGAATTTAAATTTAAAAGGCAGAAGGCCTTCCCTTAAAACATTTCATGCCAAAAGGGCAAGACAGGGACACGAACATATCAACCAGATAACTAAAACCCAAACAGGGAAATTACTATATACCACACGAGGAACGGCGCTCAGAAGATTCTAAGGTACAAAAATGGCTCTGAGCACTATGGGACTTAACTTCTGAGGTCATCAGTCCCCTATAACTTAGAACTACTTAAACCTAACTAACCTAAAGACATCACACAGATCCATGCCCGAGGCAGAATTCGAACCTGCGACGGTAGCGATCGCGCGGTTCCAGACTGTAGCGCCGAGAACCACTCGGCCACTCTGGCTGGCGAAGTTTCCAGGGGTCGGCCTGGGATTGTAACTCTAACGCCCATTTAGGTGAGACAGGCAGCCTGTCCAGTGACTTCTTAATCTGAAGGCAACCCAACCGACGGACAGTCGACATAACAATCAACCAGTTCAGTTCCGCTCGACGCAATCAGCAAAACGACCACAAGATTTCAATATGGTGCACAGAATATTGGCGCCCACAACGACCAGTAACACCTCAGCTGTCAAACTACACGCTGCACTGGACAGCAACAACACGACGAGGCAAATACACCGCCGAAAATTACGTCAACGACCAGGGCAGTTATCGGAACGTCAACAGCCACAAGGCAAAAGATACCGCCGGTCAACTTCAATACAGAGAATAAACTGAGTTAATCTGCACAGGAATACGGCTGGAATCTTAGCCGACTTAAATACACATGCATTGTTGCTCACCGGAATGTCCCAAAACGACAAGCAGGATCAAACGAAGAAATGCAGACAGTTGAGGCTCGATAGTAGGTTAAGTGAGGATTCAACTTTCATGTCCAAGATCGGTGGGCGACGAACTCCGTAGCCCTCGCAAGCAGCACCCCACACTCCAACCGCGCGTGCACGCCGCCAGCGGCTCCTGTCCTACTCGCGCGATGGGGACTTCCTTGCTGCTCCACGCCAACCGACCGATTGCCCAGGTCCAGAAACGGTGAAAGGACCAAATATAGAAACGGTGAAAGGACCAAGGATAAGTCGGCCGATGAGATGACCAACCAACGATCGTCCCGCTCCAATCTCCCTCTGTCCGACAGTTCACGTGTGTCGCCAGTGGTCGGCGAGCAGTAGCTGTCCACGCCTCACCGGCGCTCCGTCCCCGACTTCACTACTGCTGCGTCCCGACTGCACTGCTGGTCCGTCTCCAACTCGCTGCTGCTGCGTCTGGACTGCACTGCTGGTTCGTCTCCTGCTGACCGCCAGACACACGACGACCTGGAAATACTATCGGTCGCTCCAGAGACGGTACGACAGTGCACTTATCGATACGCGCTGCCGCTCACGGGCAAGTAAGGCAGGAAGTCAGTGATGCCAGTAAATGTAATCAGAAAACGAGGCGACAGTACCGTAATAGAATATGACAAGCAGTAAATGATGTGAACGTGAGCCGTGCACGTCTCACAATTACTGTGGAACAACAAGGAGGAATCAATTCAACACGCAGAGAATTTCCGCAGGTGGTCGGCGACCGAACGACCAACCCAGGTCGTTCCCATTCAAGTTACGTGTCGGCGGCGGTCGCGCGAGTCCTGTCTGTCCGAAGCTGACTGCATCTCCAACCTGACTCAACTCCATGTCCGTTCGGAACTAGGAGACACGGCGACCCAGGTACCCTGGCTCGGACCCATCCATGCAGAGGTAACTCTTGCCCATTGGCCACGACATCTCTGCGCAAGGAAGGAACCGACCCACGCCTGGCATGATGACCAAGTGACGAGGCAAAAATACACACATCACCCAATGAGACGATCAACCGAACGACCGGCTAACGGTCGTCCCGCTCCAATCTCCTTCTGTCGGACAGTTCATGCGTGTCGCCAGTGGCCAGCGAGCATTGGCTGTCCGTACCTCACTGGCGCTCCATCCCCGACTTCACTGCTGCTGGGTCCAGCGTGAATTCTCACAGACGACGACCCAGAAATACTAGCAGTCGCTCAAGAGACGGTACGACAGTGTACTTATCGATAAGCGCTGCTGCTGCCACTCATGGGCAAGCAAACCAGCAACCAGGTGACGCCAGTAAATCGAATTAAAAGTAAAAATTAGGTGACAGAACCACAAAAACAAGATGACGAGCAATAAACGGCATGACCGCGAGCCGTGCACCGCTCATACAGAATATGGACTGAGAGTAAATCAGCAAAGACGAAAGTAATGAGAAGCAGCAGAAATGAGAACAGCGAGGAACTAAACATCAGAATTGATGGTTACGAAGTAGATGAAGTTAAAGAATTCCTCTACCTATGCAGCAAAATAACAAATGACGGAGAGAGCAAGGAGGGGATCAAAAGCAGACTGCCACTGGCAAATAGGAGCATTCCTGGCCAAGAGAAGTCTACTAGTATCACACGTAAGCCTTAATTTAAGGAAGGAATTTCTGGTAATGTACGTTTGGAGCACAGCACTGTATGATAGTGAAATTTGGACTGTCGCAAAACCGAGACAGAAAAGAATAGTAGCATTTGAGATATAGTACTACAGACGAATGTTGAAAATTAAGTGTACTGACAGGGTAAGGAATGAGAAGGTTCTGTGCAGAATCGGAGAGGAAAGGAATATATGGAAAACACTGACAAGGAGGAGGGACAGGACGATAGGACATCTGTTAAAACACCAGGAAATTACTTTCATGGTACAAGAGGGATCTGTAGAGGGCAAAACCTGTACAGGAGGACAGAGATTGAAATACATCCAAAAAATAGTTGAGGACATAGGTTGCAAGTGCTACTCTGAGATGAAGAGGTTGGCACAGGAGAGGAATTTGTGGCGGTCCGCATCTAACCAGTCAGAAGACTGATGATTCAAAAAAAAAAAAAAAAAAAAAAAAATACAGGTCATCCCAGAAATGTTGCGACACACTTCGAGGGATTTTGGAGCGTGTCTTGAGGAACAAATCGAGGGTGGGAACTCGTGTCCGGAAATATCATCCAACGACGAAAAGCAGCCACTAGGCAGCAAACGTGACTATGTACGCTGACAGACCGTATTCGTAACGTCTTGCAATGGTGTTTGTTACGCAATGATCGCGCCTGATTGTGATGACTGCCAGCGGAGTAGATGCAGCTAGCTATTGCGTAGACTGTCTTTGTTTCCTGTGAGAGCAATCTTCTGTTGCCTTGGTGGATGACGGTCTCGGATATGGGCTTCCATCTGAACTTTATTTTTCTCCTGAATACCGAAAAACATTTGCAGATGGAAACCCACGTCTGAAACCATTACCCACTAAGGCAACAGAGCATCCTATTCATAGAAGACAAGGCTTCTCTCCGCAGCAGCAAGTTCCATCTTCTCCACTGTTGATCGTGCCAACCAGTCGTGGTCAGTGAATAACAAATAAAACTGAGAGACGTTCCACATGCCGCTCGTCAACGTATGTTGTCACATTTTCTGATGAAGGGGTGGTGTAGGAGCTGGCGCCACCGCATATAACATCGACGTTCTATAGCACCGTTGGATGACACTCAAGACGCCAGCTCTTATCGTCCATTTGTTTCTCAGGCAGCAGCAGCCGACCCAGTAACAGATTTTGTGACTTTTAAGAGTTCCTAATCAGGAGAGAATTTTATAATATGATCTGTGTGCTTCAGTAGTTTAGTTTTTTGAGTTTCTGGGTGTTAATTTAATATCTAATAGCCACAGTTCCTGGGTTGTCGTTTGAGTCGGAAAGTAAACCGATTTTGTGACAAATTACAAGTTCCTAATCAAGGGCGAATTATTCAGTTTCACTTGGGTGCTTTGCTAGTTAGGTTGTTCAATCTTCACTTATTAATTTAATTTATTAGACACAGTTCCTGCGTTTTCGTCAAGGTCTACAATAGAGTTGTGCAGCATGTAACAATAGTCCCTTTATCTGCATAGTTTGGTTTTCTGCGATTGTTGTGTGCTGATGTGAGCAGAGTTAGTGACAATTCGCTCTCAGCTCCAGGCTGTGATGGCTTCGGTTACACAACTTGAGGCTGCAGTGCATGGGCACCACTGTTGTGGGCTGGCTGTGGGGATCAATTGGATGACCAGCATGTCTGATTCCTCTGATTGATCCTCACTGATGGCCAGACCAGTTACTGCTCGCACTGAAGTCGACCCCTCAACTGCAGTGGAGTGGGAGGTCCCCCAGGGAGTAGCATGTGGCGAACTTCCCAGGCAGCCGCTCGTAAGGCCTCCCCAGTTTGTCTGACAAAAAGGCTCCAGGTGACCTCTGGGAAACACTGACGCTGAGCCAGATGCCGCCGCCTGTCCTGTTTCAGAGGGATCCTCTCAGCCTGCAAGATCCAGACAATCACAGTGGATTGGTTTATTGGTCGTTGGGAGTTGCAACGTTACGCGCATTATGGGGTCTCTTAGGGACATGGCTGCCAAGAAGAGAAAGGAAATTAATGTGCAATCCGTGTGGATACCGGGTGGAATCATTCCAGACGTCGAACTGGTCCTCCTGGAGGCCATGAAGAACATGGGGTGCAGCCAACTGCAGGTGTTGGCTCACGTCGGTACCAATGATGTGTGCCACTTTGGATCAGAAGAGATTCTCGCTGGTTTCGAGCGGCTAACAGAAGTGGTGAAGGCTGCCAGTTGTGACGCTACAACACAGAACTTGCTATGAATTTTTTCGCTTACTTAACACATGAAACTGTTTGTATACGATGTATTGTGTAGTGTACATATTTATTGTAAATACTATGTTTAAATTATGTAATATTTAACACTGGCAAGTCAAGGCATATTTAGCTAACGTTGAAGTCAGAGAGATTGTTTTGTAGCGCCTGTGGGCGCGGGAGCGCGTCAGCTGGTAGTAGTAGCAGTAACGCCGTGCTCGGAGTAGGAAGTACAGTCGAGTGCTGTTTGTCCTAGCTGTGTTACATCTAACGGCTAATTTTTGGATCTAAGTACGACGGGAAAGTGCTGGTCGGCAGATTCGAAATGTGAAATAATTTGGGTGAAGGTCACGGTTAAAGCAGGCTCAGACATGGTAATTGGATGTCCCTATAGGCCCCCTGGCTCAGCAGCTGTTGTGGCTGAGCACCTGAAGGATAATTTGGAAACTATTTCTAGTAGATTTCCAAACCATGTTATAGTTCTGGGTGGAGATTTTAATTTGCCGGATATAGACTGGGAGACTCAAACGTTCATAACGGTTGGCAGGGACAAAGAATCCAGTGAAATTTTTTTAAGTGCTTTATCTGAAAACTACCTTGAGCAGTTAAACAGAGAACGGACTCGTGGCGATAACATATTAGACCTTCTGGTGACAAACAGACTCCAACTATTTGAAACAGTTAACTCAGAACAGGGAATCAGCGATCATAAAGCGGTTACTGCATCGATGATTTCAGCCGTAAACAGAAATATTATAAAAGATAGGAAGATTTTTCTGTTTAGCAAAAGTGACAAAAAGCAGATTTCAGAGTACCTGACGGCTCAACACAGAAGTTTTGTTTTAAGTACAGATAGTGTTGAGGATCAGTGGACCAAGTTCAAAACCATCGTACAATATGCTTTAGATGAGTATGTGCCAAGCGAGATCGTAAGAGGTGGAAAAGAGCCACCGTGGTACAACAACCGAGTTAGAAAACTGCAGCGAAAGCAAAGGGAACTTCACATAACCAACGCCTTGCAGACAAACAAAAATTACGCGAAGCGAAATGTAATGTGAGGAGGGCCATGTGAAAGGCGTTCAGTGAATTCGAAAGTAAAGTTCTATGTACTAACTTGGCAGAAAATCCTAAGAAATTTTGGGTCTTATGTCAAAGCGGTAGGTGTATCAAAACAAAGTGTGCAGAGACCCTGTGACCAAAATGGTACTGAAACAGAGGATGACAGACTAAAGGCCAAAATACTAAATCTCTTTTTCCAAAGCTGTTTCACAGAGGAAGACTGCACTGTAGTTCCTTCTCTAGATTGTCGCACAGTGGACAAAATGGTAGATATCGAAATAGATGACAGAGGGATAGATAAACAATTAAAATCGCTCAAAAGAGGAAAGGCCGCTGGACCTGATGGGATACCAGCTCGATTTTACACAGAGTACGGGAAGGAACTTGCCCCCTTCTTGCAGCGGTGTATCGTAGGTCTCTAGAAGAGCGTAGCGTTCCAAAGGATTGGAAAACGGCACAGGTCATCCCCGTTTTCAAGAAGAGACGTCGAACAGATGTGCGGAACTATAGACCTATATCTCTAACGTCGATCAGTTGTAGAATTTTGGAACAAATATTATGTTCGAGTATAATGACTTTTCTGGAAACTAGAAATCTACTCTATAGGAATCAGTATGGGTTTCGAAAAAGACGATTGTGTGAAACCCAGCTCGCGCTATTCGTCCACGAGACTCAGAGGGCGATAGACACGGGTTCCCAGGTAGATGCCGTGTTTCTTGACTTCCGCAAGGCATTCGATACAGTTCCCCACAGTCGTTTAATGAACAAAGTAAGAGCATATGGACTATCAGACCAATTGTGTGATTGGATTGAAGAGTTCCTAGATAACAGAACGCAGCATGTAATTCTCAATGGAGAGAAGTCTTCCGAAGTAAGAGTGATTTCAGGTGTGCCACAGGGGAGTGTCGTAGGACCGTTGCTACTCACAATATACATATGACCTTGTGGATGACATCAGAAGTTCACTGAAGCTTTTTGCGGATGATGCTGTGGTGTATCGACAGGTTGTAACAATGGAAAATTGTACTGAAATGCAGGAGGATCTGCAGCGAACTGACGCATGGTGCAGGGAATGGCAATTGAATCTAATGTAGACAAGTGTAATGTGCTGCGAATACACACAAAGAAAGATCCCTTATCATTTAGCTACAATATAGCATGTCAGCAACTGGAAGCAGTTAATTCCATAAAGTATCTGGGAGTACGCATTAGAAGTGATTTAAAATGGAATGATCATATAAAGTTGATCGTCGGTAAAGCAGATGCCAGACTGAGATGTATCGGAAGAATCCTAAGTAAATGCAATCCGAAAACAATGGAAGTAGGTTACAATACGCTTGTTCGCCCACTGCTTGAATACTGCTCAGCAGTGTGGGAGCCGTACCAGATACGGTTGATAGAAGAGATAGAGAAGATCCGACGGAGAGCAGCGCGCTTCGTTACAGGATCATTTAGTAATCGCGAAAGCGTTACGGAGATGATAGATAAACTCCAGTGGAAGACTCTGCAGGAGAGACGCTCAGTAGCTCGGTACGGGCTTTTGTTGAAGTTTCGAGAACATACCTTCACCGAGGAGTCAAGCAGTATATCGCTCCCTCCTACGTATATCTCGCGAAGAGACCATGAGGATAAAGTCAGAGAAATTAAAGCCAACACAGAGGCATACCGACAATCCTTTTTTCCACGAACAGTACGAGACTGGAATAGAAGGGAGAACCGATAGAGGTACTCAAGGTATCCTCCGCCACACACCGTCAGGTGGCTTGCGGAGTATGGAAGTAGATGTAGATGTAGATCTGGAAGCATGGCCGGGCAAGTTATTATGGATTAATGGGCGCAGTGCTGAAGAAACGATCACTTAAATGTGAAGCGTACTGTGGGCCCAAGTCGCAACAGTAAAAGCTCGATGCCACATTGAGTCGCTGCCGTGGACTTCCGTCGATCCACCGACAACGAGGGAAGTAAGATCTACGTAATTTTTGTAGGATAAAATTGTAGAAGGCATGTCAGTGACTGTGCGTTTCTTTGAAGATGAACAATTAATAACAAGCACTTTATAATCGAAGTGTTGCAGTTACATTCCACCAGACAATAACACCACGTAGGTTTCTTCCGATTCTTACCTTATTGAACCGAGTGTGTCACGCCATTATCAAGAGAAAATATGTTAATTATCAAATAATTTGCATAGACGGTGAAGAGTAAATTTCAGACTAGTTACCGTAGTTAATTGTTGCACTTAATAAGCTTACTCCAATCGTAGTAACATAATAATAGGCTGATGTAATAAATTTGATTATTAAGATTTATTTCAATACATATTCAGCTTAAGTTAATACAAGGATATTTCATGAAACTATAAAGCTTATTCCACCTGACAATCCCCCAATTAATGAATTATTATCAGTCAAAACATAGTTAATCAGTTATTGACAATATATTTCATTATCAGTAGATTAAACTGTGCAAAGTACCTAATTTTAAAGACAGAATGACAGTCCATTATTCTAAATCTCGATCTGTGTTGTCAGCATTGCACTTAGCTGACAAATTATGAACAAAATAAGTGTAGTTAGATTGTTGTGAGATTGTTTTATATGACTATTGAGCCTGACACAGCACTAACGTAAAAGTTCCCGTTCCACCTGCTATGCTACAAACAGGTAAACTTTATTTTTGACACAATTATTCTCGTACTTAACAGTACTGTTGCTCATCAGTTGAGCTGGCGACCGATTTTTTTAAATTGCTTTTAAAACTTAATCATTTCTTTCGGCAAAATTTCCACTGGCAAAATTTATTTCCAAATTATTTCCATTATTTCACTTACCGATCGTTATTGAATGAAATTACTCATTCAATAACGATCAAGTTATAGCGTCTCCTGTTTCCCGCGAAATAATCATTATTTACTTCGGATTCGGATGCCAATCCTGGCGCGGGTCAAAATTCATAATTCACGGTCATTGTCAACTTGTAATCCCGGGAAGCAGGGGGTTGTTATACAGTCGAGCTTGCAAAATGAAAGTAGAGCTGACCATTAGCAGCATAGTCGACAGGACCGACTGCGGGCCTCTGGTAGAGAGACGAGTGGTGGGTCTGAATCAGAAGCTCATGTGGTTCTGGGACCGTATAGGCTGCAGATTCCTCGACTTGCACCAAAGGGTGGTTGGGTTTCGGGTTACGCGGTATAGGTCGGGTGTCCACTATATGCAGCGGGCGGGCTACACGGGTAGAAGCGGCTGTGTGGCGTGGACTGGGCGGTTAGTTCGGTTAGGTCTCGGGAAAACACAAGAAGGGCTTCAGTCACAAAGGGTGCAGGCTGAACAAAAGAGGAACGTAAATACACGAACCATTGGTATAACAGATTTAAATTGTCGTTGATGCGTTGGGAAAGAACCAGCGCTCCAAGCGCTGATAGAAAGCACTAATGCTCAAATCGTTATAGGCACTGAAGGCTGGCTAAATCCGGAGGTAAGCTCAGCGGAAATTTTTGCGGAGAACCTAGCGGTCTTCCGAAAGGGTAGGCTAAACACGGTTGGCGGTGGCGTGTTTGTTGCTATTAGATGCAGTTTATCTTGTCGTGAAATTGAAGTAGATAGTTCCTGTGAGTTATTACGGGCAGAGGTCATTGTTGACAACCGGACAAAAATGACTGGATCCTTCTACCGACCTCCATATTCAGATGATACATTTGCTGGAAAGTCCAAAGGAAACTAGAGTTTGATTTCAAAAACTTCCTGACTCATACGATAATAGTTGCTGGTGATTTTAATTTACCCTCAATATGTTGGCGAAAATACGTTAATAATTCCGGAGGTACGCATAAAACATCATCCGAAATTGTGCTAAACGCATCCTCTGAAAATTATTTCACGCTGTTAGTTCATGATCAAACGCGAATAGGTAACGGTTGTGAAAACACACTTGATCTCTTAGCAGCAAATAATCCTGAGTTAGTAACGATCATCAAAACGGATACAGGGATTAGTGAACACAGGGTTATCGTACGAGATTGAATATTGCAATGCCCAAAGCCTCCCAAAATAAAATAAAAATGTACTTATTCACAAAAGCAGATAAAAAGTTACTTGACGCCTTCCTGAGAGACAAGCTCCATTCCTTCTAAATTAATAAGTATTGACCAGATATAGCTTGAATTCGAAGAAATAGTATCAGCAGCAATTGAGAGATTTATACCAATTATATTAACTAACGACGGAGCTGATCCTCGTTGGTACAGAAAACTGATCAGAACACTGTTGTGGAAACAACGAAACAAACATGCTAAATTTAAACAGAAGCAAAATCCCCAAGATTGGCAATCTTTTACAGAAGCTCGAAATTTAGCGCCGACTTCAATGCAAGATATTTATAACAGTTTCCACAAGGAAACGTTGTCTCGAAACCTGGCAGAAAATCGAAAGAGATTCTGCTCGTATGTGAACTATGTTAGCGGCAAGAAAGAATCAATGCCTTCTCTGCGCCATAGCAATAGAGATACTATCGAAGACAGTGCTGCCAAAGCAGAGTTACTAATCGTAGCCTTCCGAAATGCCTTCACAAAAGAAGACGAAGTAAATATTCCATAATTAGATTCAAGAACAGCTACCAACATAAGTAAGGTATAAATAAAAATCCTCGGAGTAGTGAAGAAACTTAAATCACTTAATAAATTCAAGTCTTCTGGTCTAGACTGTATACCAATTAGGTTTCTTTCAGAGTATGCTGAAGCATTACCTCCATTCTTAACAATCGTATGCAACCGTTCGCTCGACGAAAGATCCGTAATCAAAGACTGGAAAGTTCCACAGGTCACACCAATATTCAAGAAAGGAAGTAGGAGTAATCCACTTAATTACAGGCCCATATTATTAACGTCGATATACAGCAGGATTCTGGAACATTGTGCTCGAACATTATGAATAACCTCGAAGGAAACGGTATATTGACACACAGTCAACATGGGTTTGGAAAACATCGTTCCTGTGGAACACAAAAAGCTCTTTATTCGCATGAAGTTTTGGGTGCTATCGGGTTTATGAAATATCGTCTCAGTTATGTGACTGAATTTTTGACTTCCTGTCAGAGAGGTCACAGTTCATAGTAATTGGCGGAAAGTCATAGAGTAAAATAGAAGTGATTTCTGCCGATCTCCAAAGTAGTGTTACAGGTCCTCTGCTGTTCCTTATCAATATAAACGATTTGGGAAACTGAGCCGGTGGGTTTCTGGGGCCAGGCGATATTGATTCATACTTCCATCTTTGATCGTTGTCTCTGTGCCTTGCCTTGTTCTCTTTGCGTCTTTGAGGCAAGCTATTTGTGGTGGCGCACGTGCGCTAGTCGAGGAGAGTGGTCCGCCATGAGCCGAGTCAGCCTGTGACGTGACGTGCTTTCGATGTTGTCGTTGTGGGACGTTGGCGACACCATCTCACGTGGCTCGGCCGTATGCCGTGAGGACCAGTTGAGTTGGAGCAACAAAAAAGCATGGGCCGCTGCCGAAAGTATGTAAGTTGTACTGACACGGCTGGCCAGTGGCGACCAGGATTTGCTAATACCTCCAGAGCTATGTGGATGGATGGCGTGTGAATCTCACATGAAGAAGAAAATATTATAGTCAAGCTTTCGTGGTGGGTTCCTCCTTCCATATATAGTGAATATTATTGTGTACTTAAGAACTGTTGACTGTTGCAGTTGATCGTGCTAGTGTCCAGCAAAACATTCACTGCAGTGGTGGCGAGGCGAGTTATGTTCTGGGACGGCCATGAAATTATGTTACTAAAGTGGCTAGAAATAGCACCTCGCATTTGTGGTGGTGGTGGTGGTTAGTGTTTAACGTTCCGTCGACAACGAGGTCATTAGAGACATAGCGCAAGCTCGGGTTAGGGAAGGATTTGGAACGAAATCGGCCGTGCCCTTTCAAAGGAACCATCCCGGCATTTGCCTGAAACGATTTAGGGAAATCACGGAAAACCTAAATCAGGATGGCCGGAGACGGGATTGAACCGTCGTCCTCCCGAATGCGAGTCCAGTGTGCTAACCACTGCGCCACCTCGCTCGGTCGCATTTGTAAGTTTGGATTTGGTACGCCGAAGGTAGCTGGTTCACTTGAACGTTATTTCTTACTTTAGTTATAGATTTAGAATTTTCTGGTTTTACGAATTAGTGGTAGTTGTTGTTTCTTAATAGTTTCTTGTGTGTATGGAAGGCAAATGGCCATGATAAATATAGGTCACATTGTGTTTTATGGTCGGATAGAAGCCGGGTGTATTTTGGTCTGTGGCCATAGGGACCATGATTATTGCATTGGCGACCTATTGAAGTAACATTAGTTTTCTATTGCAATTTCAGATACCTATCTGAAGGTTGATTGTCACGTAAGGTACTGCACGTTTAATTTGTGTGGTGTCAGCCATTCAGCAAAGACAGATTATCTTGTAAGTTGGACCTTAAGTCATTGGATATGAACTGAGAGATCTTTTCACGTAGTATCTAGATTTTTTTTGATCAAAGGAAACTAAGCTCCTTAATTCTGTTCATTGGTTAACTTGTAATATGTTTATATTTAGGTATTGCTTTTATATATATATATATATATATATATATATATATATATATATATATATATATATTGGTGTAACTTGTATATAGTACAGTGTGTCTGCCGCTCATGTTTTCCTGTTTTCAGAAACGTGCATAGTGGTCGACGCGAGCAACAGGGCCGTCCGGACCCCGTTGATGGGCGATTTCTCTATCCCATTCAACAAGAGGCTTGTTTTAGGCAAAAGATTACCTACTGCCCAAAGTTGAGTATAAGTTCACACTCGTGTGTTTGTGAAATCGTAATAGATTGACGTTTGCTCGCGTCCATCACACGTTCATGAAATTGACGTTTTACCTTAAGCTTACATAAAGTCTACAATCTTCCGGACGTTGAGTGAAGTAGAATACTAAGTTTCAACAGAATAATTAGTAGTACCCTTCAGGTCAAATAGCATCAAATTAATTTTACCTTTTCAGTAAGAGTAAAACTGAGTGAGAAAGGCGATAGCCGACATTGTAAACATTTGGTTATCTATTTCATGTAGTATTTTGGTTGTTGTTACCGGCACGTAAATGGGCCGTTGTCATAAGTGTGACGGTAAATACTTTAAATACTGATTGTGGAGAGGGCCTTCATATGTAAATGTTGTTAATTGGTTATTACTGCTGATGAATTCATGTATACGTGTAATCAATAAAGAAGTGTTGCAACTACAAACTGGTTGTGTTACTGGTATACAAGGTTAGTGTGTGCCATCACCACACCAATCTGAGCTGCCGTCTTAGGTTGTTTGCAGATGTCGCTGTCGTTTATTGACTAACAAAGTCATCAGAAGATCAAAAGAAATTTCAAAACGATTTAGAAAAGACATCTGAATGGTGCGAAAATTGGAAGTTGACCTTAAATGACGAAAAGTGTAAGGTCATCCACATGAGTGCTGAAAGGAATCCGTTAAACTTCGGTTACACGATAAATCAATCAAATCTAAAGGCCGTAAATTCAACTAAATGTCTAGGACTTACAATTACGAACAACTAAAGTTGAAAGGAACACACAGAAAATGTTGTGAGGAAGGCTAACCAAATAATACGTTTTATTGGCAGGGCACTTTGAAAATGTATCAGATCTACTAAGGACACTGCCTCCACTACCCTTGCCTGTCGTCTTTTAGAATACTGCAGTGAAGTGTGGCATCCTTACCAGATAGGACTGACGGAGTAAATCGAAAAAGTTCAAAGAAGGGCATCATGTTTTGTATTATTACGAAATGTGGGAGAGTGTGCACTAAAATGATATAGGATTTGGGCTGGACATCACTAAAAGTAAGGAGTTTTCCGTTGCTATGGAATTCCAGTAACCAACTTTCTCCTCCGAATGCTAAAATAGTTTGTTGACACCGACCTACATACGGAGAAACGATCACCGCGATAAAATAAGGGAATTCAGAACTCGTACGGAAAGATACAGGTGTTCATTCTTTCCGCGCGCTATAGGAGATTGGAATAATAGAGAATTGTGAAGGTGGTTCAATGAACCTCTGCCAGGCACTTAAATGTGATTTGCAGAGTATCTATGTAGATGTGGATGTAGATGTAGATGCACTTTCTACAAACCTTCGAAAATTGTCACGACATTTCTGGGACACCTACCTATTAACCGATTGCCGAACTAGATCCTTCACGATTTAACTTCAGCTTCGCAGCTACCTGACACATTAAAATTGTTTGCCAGATCGTGGTTCTAAGCTGGAGCCTATTCATTTCGTGGACAAGGCGTGAAAGAGATGCTGGTGGAAGTGCAGTTGTAATGGCGGCCAGGGGGTTGTGATTCGCGCTTTGCTAGCTCAGGCAGTGGGATACTAGCTCCCCGAAAGGCGAAGGTCCCACTGTCGTGCCTGGCACACAGTTTTACACTGACATGAAGTTTAGTTCATTCATGGTAGGATTTTACTGCTGCAGTTTTACTCGAGTCGTTTCATTCTGAACTACATGTAGTCTCTTCCAACCTCTGTGAACTGCATAGCTGAAAATATTTCTTTTCGTGTCAAGTTGCTTCGACATATAAACCTCTGCGCTAGCTGTAATTACTCACAAGTTAGAGTAGTTAAGTCAGTTCCTGATAAGCTGAACATGAATACAGCCAGTAGACACTACAAAAAAGGAAATTCTGTGTACGTAGTCTGTGTCACGACATGACATCGTACACATTCAACAGAAGCGTATGAACATTTGCAGAGTGTAGCGTCGCAGATTTTTGCAGTAAGTTTGTTACGTTATGACAAGCTGTTTTGGGAGCCTGCAGTGTAGTGGCATTCGGTGGCGGCCGGCATGTGGCCTGCCGTATGCGTCATAGCCCCACCTGTCGCTAAAGCAGACCCTGAGAATACTCACGGTGACGCGTGCTAAAATCACTTATTCACTCCACCTAAGAAGCTATATGACTACGTTAAATATCAGCTGTTTTTATTCCAGATTTGCTACATGACCTTTTGTTATTCAGACGAGCTTTGTGTCAAATTTTGATACCGCTATCTATAATAGTTTCAGAGATTTAAAAATCCTATTAAAAAGTACTTAACCGACACTTACGAAAACAAAATCAGCTAGTAATAACAACAGTTTATATTTCATTTGTTATCTGAAAAAGGTAATAGCACTCTTAGCCTGCTGACTTAATTTATAAAGATTTTCAATTTTAAACTTTCCATAATTTTTCATTCGTAATGGAAATAACAGTTTAAAAGTTAATATTTATATTTTGTTAGGGTGAGAGTAAATGAGATTGAGTGTGAGTGAGTATGTGGGACATACGTCAAATTTCAATTGTGTATTGTTATTGTATTACACCTTATGTAACTAGCAAGTGTTATGCCACCAGGATGTCATGAAAAACTCTGAATCCCCCTAACTGGCGGATGACTTACGTCTATGAGCGTTTGCTATTGTAGTAAGGCAGGCAGAAATGTTGTAAGAGGATAACCAGTTCTAAAGTATATTTCAAGTGTAGTTTTCTCTTAGTTTTCGTTTCGTTTGGATCGGTGGAACATTTTGTTAATACTTGCAGCATGAAACGACGTAGTTGCATCTGCGAATGTTGATTGGAGTAAAGCTGTTTGAGCCCAAATATGATCATGAAAGATTAATCTGATTAGCTGTTCGCTTTTATCAACCAATGAGAGTAAAGTCTTTCCCGCGCATTGGGATGAGTTATATGCCCTGAAAGCAACGTCATTCAGTCAGTCGTGGACTAGCTGCCGGACGAGTAGGTCATGTTAGACGTGTCCGCAAAAGTTATTTGTGACACGAAGAAGTGACTTATTTCACGTTCGGTTTATATCGCTGTGCCAGCAGATGCATTTACGGACAGTTCTGTGAAGTTTGGGAGATTTTGGAGTTTTTGTTGTAGAGGAAACCGCGTATGAAACTGCCGGCCTTTGTGACGAATTCTGCGTGGTGCGTTCGGTATACATTTATAGAAAATTTTTGAGAAACATCTTCATTTGAAGAATCCACTGAAAAGCACCGAGTGAGAAACTCATTTCGTAGCAGAGTATTGACTGTATTAATCTCGTAATATTTCGGGTTGAGCTTGCACATTTCTGGCTGTCTTGCATGTCACATAAGCTGCACGAACTAGTAATGGATGTGCTATCGACGCAAATGTGGGCTTGTTGACACAATAGTTCAAAAATGGCTCTGAGCACTATGGGACTCAACTGCTGAGGTCATTAGTCCCCTAGAACTTAGAACTAGTTAAACCTAACTAACCTAAGGACATCACAAACATCCATGCCCGAGGCAGGATTCGAACCGGCGACCGTAGCGGTCTTGCGGTTCCAGACTGCAGCGCCTTTAACCGCACGGCCACTTCGGCCGGCACACAATAGTTAAAAGACAATAAGAAACATTAGTACCGATAAGTGGACATTTTCAATGAAGGATGGAAGCATCCCCATATGCCCTTTATTACTACAGATTTGCAGGTTTATTTTCTTACCTGAGTTACGCGCACTATGCAATCGTAAGTATGGACGATGGGTTTTTTCAACACTGCTTTTAACATCGTCTGCACAGTACCTACGAAAGCAGAGCAACGGACAGTGAACGAACGCTATACTGAGGTAGGTGGACACTAATTTTACAGCTTGCTTCACTCAGTGTTAGCGAACATTTTGAAATCGCTCCGCCGCAAGAGCACGCTGTTTATCGCAAATGAGCTCGATCATGGTGCAGTAACTATATGATTGTAAGTGAACTGTTTTTATTTACTTTCGTGCACTAGACTGTTCACTCAGCCTATGATGATCTTTTTAAAGAAAAATATCGTTCGTTGTTTTGTGCCGAATTGCAGAAGAAATGACGACACAGCCCAAAAAGTTACTGTAGCATTCAAATTTCTGGAGGATTAAACAATGACGATGAAACGATCACAGGAGTAACTATACCCCTTCTCTAAGTTCAGATTAGCTGCTTGGTTCATTTCTTTATAATTTATATGTTTATAACGTGAATTAAAAATTCTCAGAAAGAAGTACAAAAATCACTCAACATATAGTAAACACACTGAATGTTATTAAGACTAAATACCACTTTTAGTTTGTAGTTGTAAACTAGTTCTGACTGAAATCGCAGCCAGCTGCTGTAAATGTGTTACTGTGAAAACTGCAAATTCTCAGTCACTGTGACTGCGGTCTGAGTAAAGAAGAAGATATGTAACCAACATTGTTTGCTCCAAATATTACATGTAAGCCCAACATGCATTACAACTAAAATTAGGACAAGGTAAGTCTACCCATTATTTCTGTTGTTTCAGACAATGTGAACGTTAGCAAGAAGAAAACATTCTGTCATCATAAATTTTCAAGTCGCAGCAGTGAAGTTTTTGATTGCTAACCCGTAATTTGATGAATGATGACATATGAAGATACTGATTGAAATGCAGTTACTTTACAGACAAAAGGGAATTCCACGAACTTTATAAAGTAAGGCTATTACAACCTCCTGGAAAAAACGTACATACTTAAGTTCAATGAGTGGGGAATTATCATGGAGGGGCTATACAGACTGTGAAGAACATTAAAAAGCATGTGTAATTTTTGTGTCTTACGCTTACTGCAATTTAAAAGAAGTTTTTCACCAGACACGTTCCGCTTTTATTTACAAAACATTCACAGATATTTCTTTCACTCGTTTACATGTTTTGAAAGTCCTCTGCTTTTTGCTGCATTATTGTCAGAGGTTGGTGTCTGGAAAAACATGGTTTCATATTTATCTTTCGCTACTTCACGGCTATTAAAAACTCAATTCTTCTTTTGGTATTTGCAATTGTTTGCACTTCATTGCACTTTTTTAAGCTTCACATGATTTGTTTTCATAGAAATCGTAGTTTCACATATTTCACTCTCATCACATATGAAAACAAGTATTTTCCAACTCCAAACACAGCTAACAACTAGGGTACAACAGTGGACTTTAAAATATGTAAAAAAGAAGAGACATGAAAGACCAAAGAAGATATTTCATAAATATAAACGAAGCCCTTATGGTGAATGTTTCTTAAAAATTGCAATAAACTAAAAAAGGAAAAAACTGTCATGTAAATTTGCAAATAAAAGCGGACCGCGTCTGGTGGAAACCTCTTAAATTACAGTCAGCTTAAGTCGGGAAAAAGTAGTAGTAATTGACTGCTAATGTCTAATTCAAATGCAGATATACCTACTACATGGTTCTGTTTTGAAACCATTTAAAATTACTCAGTTGTAAATTATTAATAAAACAGTTATCTCAAAGAAAAATGCTGTTCGATAAATCATCAGAATGAAAATCGATCGTTTAAAAAAATTTTGACTTCTGGGAGGCCTCGGACTACCTGCGATGACGTCACAGATCGGTGCAGAGGCTTTCGGTTTTTAGGACATGCTGGAACCACGCGTGCTTAAAATTAATCTACCTATAGTTATAAACTTAGTTATATAACAGAGTTCTAAATACCTGCATACGTTCTTGGATGAGATGGTTCACTCCGTTAAATTTTTCTCATTTTTTTACTGACATTCAAAGGACATTAAACTAAATGTGGCCACAGAGCACAGAGGATACAAAACACGCTTTCGTTTGAAGGTGTATGTAGAGGGTGTTACGTGGGTGATACATACAGAAAAGAAATGTTTTGAATAACTACGACTGCTTTCTAAATATGCGAATTACACACTACCATCTTAGCACCCTGTTCTACAATAGTATCATCCACAGCAGTCGTTATACTTTTATGTAAAATGAAAGCACATTTGTGAATACTATCGACAATTGACAAACGGCCATTGTGCAAAGACTTGTCTCGCATAGCCATCATTTTACTCAGGAGAGAAAGAAGGTCTGTAATATCCTTTGTTTGTTATTGCAGTTCTAGATTTCAGCTAACAGCACAGTTATCATCAGTCATGTAGACTGAGTATGTTTATAACGACACATATTACAACATAATTTGCCATGTACAAGCATTAGCTACATTCATTTAGTTCGGTTTCCAGATCTAACGCTTCAACCATTTCATCTGGGATCTTATAAGTACCACTCACATTATTTTTATTTAGCTAATTTAATGATTTTTGCGAATTCTTCTTTTCTCATTTCAGGCCCATTTCCATTTGTTGAACATTTTCTTTTTCCATTTCACTTACATTTTTTGGAGCGTAACAGAACTCTTCGCTTTATTGTATCCACCTGTTAGCTATGTACCAGAATTAAGGAAGACCAAAATGCTCGAATAGTGGAAAAATGGTGTATTCTCAAGATTTTGCACTGATCGGAGGGAGTGTCATGAGTTGCACACAAAAACCCCTCTGGTGGATGTGAGCACGGAGTTGGGAGGGAAGGGCGTTTAAAGGTCGCTTTTTATGTTTTCATTAACTTGAAAACCGCGACTTCTTTATGAACTCGAAAACCGCGGCTGCTAGAGAAAATGTTTCCCTGTAAAAACACATTAAATTTCCTCCAAAGAAAGAACAACTTCATCTTTCTTTAGGAGTGATAGTTTCCGTGTTAATAATCGGATACTACTGAAAATAGTGTTTTAATACAAACGGCGCTGCGAATGACTCGTCGACGCATCCGCAGATGTGGTAGTACATTTCGTAGCAAGAATTCCGCAAACAGCTGTATCCTGCATCACGTTTACTATGGCACTACCAGTTTTGTGACTTACAGAAGTATCATCATGTGCACATCCAAACAACAAGAAATAAGCATTGATAGCTATTGAATCCTTATAGATCAAAGTATTAACTGAGCTATAGGTACCTGATTACCAGATTAGGTAAAAACACAAGTGTATTTACAACAAGGAGGAGAATAAAGAAGAGCCAACCTTTATAGCTAAAATCACAATGTCCGTAGGGCGGACAGTCAATGATTAAACGTTGAGAGACGGGAACCGTCTTGTGCCATGTGACAAGCACGCACCTATTATCAAAGAGCGAAAGACAGACGCTGCACCAAAAGCAACATGTCGTCGAAGCAAGAAGCAGGTGGCTTACAAGTAAATCGGCGCAACAGACAGCCACCCACAGCAACCATCGACGGCACTGCACGCACGGGGCGTGGCGGTGAAGCAAATTGTACGGCGCATCAGCCGCCGGTGCTAAGAGTGCCACCGAGACGCGGGACGGAAGAAACAAAAACCACGTCCCCCTTACTCTAAGCGTACTAAGAAACCTGGCGCTTCGTCACATCCATTTTGACAAATTACGGGTAATACAGCAAGCAGATACTATAACGCCGGAAATGCATATCCTCCTATTTCCATCTATTGTACTATAAATTTTTCCTTATTTTGTTACCTGAAGATATGACATTTCTGTGTCTTTATATATTGTATATTTGGTTTGTCTTGTAAATATTATTTGTATTTTACGCTGGGTCTTGCCTAGGGTAAAATATGCTATCGAACGATTACATCGATAGGCCGTGTGGACAACCAAAGTGTTTAGGATCTTTGGTAGTGTTAACCCTGTCGCGTGGAGCGCGGGACGCTCCCGCGAATTGCTGCGCTTTCGGGGTTTGGCAGCATGTAATTGCTCGACTTTCTATGATAGTTTCTGGCACGGTGTCGCGGACGGGAAACTTTAGCTGGCACACATCAAGAGCCCGCTTCGCCTGGTGACCGTGTCGAGAAGAAGGCGCGCCAACATCCAGCTTCTGCAACAGCGACGGCCAACAATAAGTGATTGTTGCCACCTCCTCGATCGACGACTTCAAACCGTCAATCAGCCAACAAGGAAGACTGGAAGCACGTAAAGTTTTAGAACTGTATGGCAGACCTCAGCTTTTCAAACTATTCCATTAGCAAAAATACAGCAACTTAGCATGAACCTTTGTTGCTCATTGTCCCAATTGCATTACCAAGCAGGGTTCCTTCCTTTTCCGAAATGAACTCGAGTGTCGTTGAAATTCAAACGCCAGCGTTAAAGTAATAGCATTCCATTTCACTGCTTTAATTTCAAAGTTCAGTTAAGGTATTCATAGTTGGCTACAATATTTAGATTACACAAGCACAGATTAATAGTGCGAGTTTTGTTACCATAATTTAGCTTACCTGTGACTGCAGCTCAGCTTGGTACGTACTAAATTTTACTATTGGTAATTGTTCAGCATCATTTAATTCAAGTTCAAAATTAAATCTCTTATTTCTAAATTGCGTAGATTCAAGTAGCTTTTGAAATGATTGTTGAAGTAGACCAAGACTAACCTTATTTTATTTTATTTCGTAGTGCTTCAGAAGCAAAGTTCACTATTAATTTCAGTCACTAAAGTAACTTTCAATTTTCCGGTTTCATTAATTATTTTGCTAAACTATGTCAGAGTGTAGCGAAATTTATTACTTCTGACAAACATTCAGTTTTCACACAACACGAGTCAACCTTCAGTTACCATGCTTTTAGTGCTAACTATATGTGCATTAACCTTTCTTCTTCCGTTATTGTAGTAGATGTCCATAGGACTGGCGACCGTAATTTTCCCCAAATCTCAATTATCTAATTAACGTCAGTTAATTGTTAACTTAACGACCGCACATTTACTTTCTTCATTAACTTTACCCTTTTTCAAAATTAATTTCCACCAATTTCATTTGAATCTTTCCTTTCATTTAGATGTAACCCTTTCCTCCCTCTTTACCGACACATTAACTTCGGTGACGATTGCTTTTCCCAAATTTCCATTAGGTACATGCGGTTTAATTTTTCACTGTCATTAAGGTCGATAAGTGAGGGGGAGGTTACAGTACCACCATGGAGAGTTGGAGGATGGGCCCTCGTGCAAAAGAAATATCGTGCTGACCTCCATTTGCCTGGCTTGGCGCAGCAACTCAAACAGTTATTGGAAGGCTTTGTAGAATTATTGAGACGTGCTGCCTCTATAGCCGTCCGTAATTGCGAATGTGCTGCCAATGCATGATTTGTGCACGGGCTGACCTCTTGATTGTGTCCCATTTCGGGCGATCTGGTTGGCCAAATATTTAGCTCAAACTCAAGAATTTTCTTCAAGCCAATCCTGAACGATTCTAGCCCAGGGATAAGACACATTGTTATCCATTTTAATTTCATCGTTGTTTGCGAACACGACGTCCATAAATGGCTGCAGTTGCTCTCGACGTAGCCGATGATAACCTTTTCCAGTCAATGATCGATTCATTTGGGCCAGAGGACCCACTCCATCCCATGTGAACACCCCCTCACCGTTATGAAGCCACCACCAGCTTGCACAGTGCCATGTTGACAACTTGCGGCCATGGCTTCGTGGTGTTTGCACCACAATTGAACCCTGCAAACAGCTCTTACCAACTGAAATCGGGACTCGTCTGACCAGGCCACGGTTTTCTGGATGCGTCCAACCGATATGATCACGATTCCAGGAGAGGCACTGCAGGGGATATCCTGCTATGAGCAGAGACACTTACGTCCATCGTTTGTTGTCATCACCTATTAACGTCAAATTTCACCCCGCTGCCAAAACAGGCATGTTCGTCGTACGTCCCATATAAGATTTGCTGTTATTTCGGGCAGTGTTTCTTGTCTATTCGCACTGATAACTTCAAGCAAACGCTGCTGCTCTTGGTCGTTAAGTGAAGGCCGTCGGCCACTGCTCTATCCGTGATGAGAAGTAGTGTCTGTAGTATGATATTCTCGAGACCCACTCGACACTGTGGATCTCTGAATACTGAATTTTCTAACGATTCCCGAAATGGAATGTCCCACGCGTGTACCATTCGGTGTTCAAAGTGTACTGGCTCCCATCGTGCGGCCATAATCACGTGGGAAACGTTTCCACACGGAACATCTGAGTACGAATGTGAGCTCCTCTGATGCAGTGCCCTTTTATAACCTGTTATGCGATACTACCGCCATCTGTACATGCACATATCGCTATCCACGGCCTCTGTCATCTCAGTCTACAATGGCGTCACGACCAAATACACAGCAGGGAAATAATATCGCAAAAGAAAAAAATACCAATCGTAAGCAAGGGAGACAAACAAGCTATAATAAATCTGAGGAAAAGAATCGCTAGGCTCTCGCAACGCAGCCAAAACAACATTGGACATCCTCTCCCCATGTCGTACTCCGATCTGTATTTTCGATGTTAGTTCCCAATACAATTTAATGTTACGCATGATCTCTACCTCTTTTAAGATATAAAGATGCAACACGTTTCCTCCCTACGTAAAATTCTTAAATTTTTGGGCGCACTGACCTCAGAGTGCCCATACTCTCGAAAGTGGATGCTCATGGCAGACCATGAATGTCTGAAACTTGCGCGCTCTCTGAAACCGACATCGAACTCATGACAGTTTGCCCATAGTAACGCATAAGGCAATCGTCATCCAAGATACAATAAACCCGTGTGGCTTAATATTTTTGACA
This sequence comes from Schistocerca piceifrons, assembly GCF_021461385.2. Lineage (NCBI taxonomy): Eukaryota > Metazoa > Arthropoda > Insecta > Orthoptera > Acrididae > Schistocerca > Schistocerca piceifrons. Next base: position 241,270,372 of record NC_060143.1, read on the forward strand.
AGGCGTTGACAAAGCGGATCTTGTGCTCTTTGCCCTGAGATGTTTATCAACCTTCCCCAAAATTTCACCGTAATACGGAATCCTATGGTAACCTATGAACGCCTTCTCACAATCGTCTTCCCTTCGTAACGTAATACCAAAACCCACCTCTCCATGTAAGTGAAGTTATATTTTGTCCGCCAGCATAAGAGAAGTTGACAGGAAATTCTGAACTTCTGTGGAGGCATAGTCTGTCTGTAAACAGAAAAGAGAGCAGCCCTCGTGGTAGGGGGAGCTGCCTTTCCTGGAAGAAAACTGTGGCTTCCGTACAGGATGACTGACAAGGAACCCCTTCAGTGAGAGGTCACAAGTATACTCTTTAGTAATGCTTATTTGAAAGTATTGCGTTAACAATTACGACAGGAAAATATTATCTGGTAATGACTCAACATGTGCTTCAGAAGGGACACAGAAAATGAATGTTCGGAAGGTGCAGAAGATCAGCCTTCTATGGGATGTATGTGTAACACTTCACAAAATATGCACTGTCGACGTTCAGGATATGTTAATAATAAATCATTAATTTCCACCATACACGCACATCAGCATCGGGGACGAACTCTATGGGAGTAAAATACCGTGCAGGAAGTTCAGCTACATATCCACCCTTCAAAAAAGCAGACAGATTCATTTCGGTGTAACGGAGGAATGAGAACTGACGGATTGGAATTGCACGCAAGCGAATGTGAACCAGTCTGTCGTGGGGCTTCTCTTGAAAATAATTATCTTTCAAGGCGTGGCTGCAGATAGCGCGGTAATATGTTTTATAGGCACTGAGAAAAGAAACATCTAGAGGCTAAATTTGTCCAATGGTGTCAAGTGGTATGAATTGCAATATCACACGCGTTTCAGTTTTCTCTAAAGAAGTACAAAATTTATACGCAGACCAGAAATGAAGAGAAAGTAAATTATTTTGATGAGCTATTGGTCAAAAGCATTTTCCCACTATTGCTTGCTGTGACGTAAATATTCCGCATAACCTTTGCAAGATCTCCAGCACGAGAAAAAATCAAAGCGGGTAGGACACCTCCTACTGCTCACAGCACAATAAATAAATTTCCAGCCAGTTCCCTATCTAGATTAAAAGTCGGGGTAATTGTATACCAATGGTTAAGGCATTGATAGTTCATTTTGATACAACTATCTTGTTACATCTAATTTCCAGGGTTCCTTACGTGTGTATTTCCTGTTCAGATCCAGATCGGCCTGAACATCTACAAATTTTCGGCTTCATTCTTCCGTTTGCTCTGGATCGTCAAGTTGAAACTTTGTTTGGAATTTCGCTATCGTACACCTTCTAATTCTGTAGCACTGTTACAAGTTATACAACCAACCACAGCTCTCTTGAAATCACTGTAACCTACGTCGCTCGCAATTTGATGTGTATAACGTAGCAGATCATTATCACGCACGTCCTGTAAATTCTATCGAGCATCACTGAAAGCTGCCGACACCAGTTTTTGTAACAAACGAGCCTTGCCCTTCCTAGAACATCCCTAGCTTTTCTTATACACTACACGTTCATATTGATGCAGACGTACTAGAAATTTGTTCATAGTTCTTTTTTTACTACGCTGCGGACGATATTCCATGTACGTATGACGTTTAGTACCATCTCCTTGCACCATGATTGTCCTTTACAACGTTTCGCTGGAGACGGGATTTGTTGGCTCCCTATTCGAAAACGCTAGGGAACTACATAGCTCGCCACTTGTTTTAGTATCAATTTCTCTTTCTAAGCACGTATGGCCATCGTTGTACTTCAAAAATGGCTCTGAGCATTATGGGACTTAACTACTGAGGTCATCAGTCCCCTAGACCTTAGAACTACTTAAACCTAACTAACCTAAGGACATCACACACATCCATGCCCGAGGCAGGATTCGAACCTGCGACCGTAGCAGACACGTGGTTCCAAACTGAAGCGCTTAGAACCGCACGGCCACACCGGCCGGCTCATCGTTGTATTCCTCATGTTCATTGTCCTCATACTCGAGTTTATACGACACCACACACTCCGCTCTCTTATCTTACAGAACCGCTTAAATTTCATTTCTCATTCTGCCAATTTCCTTGCGTTCCTTTCTGACTAAATGTCAACTTTGGCAACAGTTGTCATAGATGTATTTCAATGTTTCCTTTGTTTGTCGGTGCCATTACTCTGTTTTGTATCAATACAGCACCGTTGTGAGTTACTCGTCGACTAAGCACTTCAACTAAGCTCCGTAGCCTTATGTCGTGCTCACCACTGGATACCTCCAGTCGTGGCCCCTGTTGCTCTTAGCAGCCAATATTGGGGTTCCACGGCAGACAATAAGTTTGGTGTCGATCGCCTTAAATATTATTGGCGGTTTGCTAACTCGCACTGGAGGTATTTCTTGTGGGAATAAAATCCCTCTGCAAGCACAATAAAGTGTTCTGACACTTACATACACTACTGGCCATTACAAATACTACACCAAGAAAAAATGCACATGATAAACAGGTATTTATTGGATAAATATATTATAATAGAACTGACATGTGATTACATTTTCACGCAATTTGGGTGCATAGATCCTGAGAAATCAGTACCCAGAACAACCACCTCTCGCCTTAACAACGGCCTTGATACGCCTGGGCATAGAGTCAAACAGAGCTTCGATGGCGTGTACAGGTACAGCTGCCCATGCAGCTTCAACACGATACCACAGTACATCGAGAGTAGGGACTGGCGTATAGTGACGAGCCAATTGCTCGGCCACCATTGACCAGACGTTTTCAATTAGTGAGAGATCTGGAGAATATGCTGGCCAGGGCAGCAGTAGAAGCGTTTTCTGTACCCAGAAAGGCACGTACAGAACCTGCACCACGCAGTCGTGCATTATCCTGGTGTAATGTAGGGTTTCTCAGGGATCGAATTAAGGGTGTAGCGACGGGTCGTAACACATCTGAAATGTAACGTCCGCTGTTCAAAGCGCCGTCAATGCGAACAAGAGATGACCGAGACGTGTAACAAATGGCACCCCATACCATCACGCCTGGTGATACGTCAGTATGACGATGATGAATACACACTTCCAATGTGCGTTCACCGCGATGTCGCCACACACGGATGTAACTATCATGATGCTGTAAACAGACCCTGGATTCATCAGAAAAAATGACGTTTTCCCATTCGTGCAACCAGGTTCGTCGTTGAGTACACCATCGCAGGCGCTCCTGTCTGTGATGCAGCGCCAAGGGTAGCCACAGCCATGATCTCCGAGTTGATAGTCCATGCTGCTGCAAACGTCGTCGAACTGTTCGTGAAGATGGCTGTTGTCCTGCAAACGTCCCCATCTGTTGACTCAGGGATCCAGACGTGGCTGCACGATCCGTTGCAGCCGTGGGGATAAGATGCCTGTCATCTTGACTGCTAGTGATACGAGGCCGTTGGGCAGCACGGCGTTCCGTAATACCCTCCTGAACCCACCGAATCCATATTCTGCTAACAGTCATTGGATCTCCACCAACGCGAGCAGCAATGTCGCGATACGATAAACTGAAATCGTGATAGGCTACAATCCGATCTTTATCAAAGTCGGAAACGTGATGGTTCGCAATTCCCCTCCTTACACGAGGCATCACAACAACGTTTCACCAGGTAACGCCGGTCAACTGCTGTTTGTGTATGAGAAATGTGTTGGAAACGTTCCTCTTGTCAGGACGTTGTAGGTGTCGCCACCGGCGCCAACCTTGTGTGAATGCTCTGAAAAGTAAATCATTTGCAAATCATAGCATCTTCCTCCTGTCGGTTAAATTTCGCGTCTGTAGCACGTCATCTTCGTGGTATAGCACTTTTAATGGCCAGTAGTGTAGATACTGTCTACATGCGTTGCTGGCGTTACTATTGCTAATAACGTATATCTGTGTTCCAAGTAGTTTCAGTGCACGTTGCAGAGGATGAACTGCCTCCCACGCCCGGACGCGTCAGCTCACTGCATCGCCATCATTCGTATGATACAAAAGGCGCACTGTGGAAGGTCAATATAACTTTGTGACACACCTTGTAATTACTTCTTGTGACGTAGTGGGATTAATAGTCGGGAATCAGCTGCTCGCCCTTCATTTTGCAGCCCTGTGATTGAGGGAAGAACATAATCACAATGCGGCGACCTATTATTGCTCGATCTTGTACACACATTAAAAAAAGTTTTGCGTCACCCCGGTTCACACAACTCCTGGAGATAGACGTGGACTGTGGATATTGTACCACAGACACAGTCTTTTTGACAGTTCAGAGATGTCACTAAACACGTGCAAAGATATAAACAACCATGCAACCATGCATGAGCAGCGCCTATTAGACGGATGGGGTCCGACAGATGATCAGTTCCAATCATTCCACCATGAAGGAGGTAAACAGCTCGTGTTGTCTGTAGTTCAGACATGCCTAGACGGTCAATACCGCGCTTCGATCTCGTCCGCATTGTTACTTTGTGCCGCGAAGGGCTCTCAGCAAGAAAAGTGTCCAGGCGTCTCGGAGTGAACCAAAGCATTGTTGTTAGGACATGGAGGAGACACAGAGACACAGGAACTGTCGATGGCATGCCTCGCTCAGGCTGCCCCAGGGCTACTACTGACAGCAATGCAACCATATTGAATAATGCTGTTCGTGCAGACACAGGACGTCGTGTTACGATTCAAACTATGCGCAGTACGTTGCATGATGCGCAACTTCACTCCCTACGTCCATGGCCTTTGCAACCGGGGCACCACACGAAGCGCGGTACAGATGGGCTCAACAACATATCGAATGGACCGCTCAGGATTGGCATTACGTGCTCTTCCCCGATGAATGTCGCATATGCCTTCTACCAGAGAATCGTCGGAAACGTGTTTAGAGGCAACTCGGTCAGGCTGAACACCCTAGACACACTGTCCACCGAGTGCAGCACCCTGATGTTTTCGGGTGCCACTATGTGGGGCCAATGTACGCCGCTGGTCGTCATGAAAAGAGCCGTAACAGCTGTATAATACGTGAATGGCATCCTCCGACCGATCATATCAGCAGCTTATTGGCGAGGTACTCGTCTTCATGGGCGACAATTCACTTCTTCTTCCACTTCCACTTCAACCTTACGTTAATTCAGTTACCTGTCCATTCACCCAGGACTTCATGGCTTGTTTCTAAGACACACCAATTGTCCTTTATAGGGCTTCTTTTGCCCTTTCCTTTCCCCATCAGTGATACGTTTTACTTACATAGTCTGTCAGCTGCAGCTTCACTGCATTTTCATCGTTATACCTGCAACTAGATGTTTTCCATGTACTTGTTGTCCACCTCTCAGGTTCCACGGTGTATCTGTGGTTCCTTTTCTGTTTCAGCTGCATTGCATTGCAACTATTTTATGGACGCTCCTTATATCAGTCCCACATAAAGATGTACTATGTTTAATTCAGTTTCTTTGTTTCTTTCTGACCGTAATTTAGTCAGATCCATAGCGTCCTGTAAGCTCTCGTTTGGTCCATGTATCTATCTTCTTGGGTGGTTCAGTTTGAGTTACCTTCCGTTGAAAAAGTTCCACAGTTTTTTGACGAGCCCCACATCCTTGCAACGCCTCTCCACCATCATCATCATCCTTCTCTCTCCCTCTCTCCCTCTCTCTCTCTCTCTCTCTTACACACACACACACACACACACACACACCCTGACACTTGCGCACACGCTTCCGATGACTGATGGCGCCTAATTTGCCCGTAATTAGGGGGAACCGGCAGCCGTGCAGTGGCTGCTTCTGCCCTCACCCCCACTCCCTCGCCCCCCCCCCTCCTTCACCCCTCCTGGTGACACCAGGACCTGGCAGAGGGGCAGTAGGGTAGGCTGCATGGTGTTACGTGCAGACGGACGGGCGTCGATCCCCGCCTACCCACCGGCCCGGATCGCAAATGGCAGCGCGTATCTCTGGCCAGATTGCCGCGGCCTTAATGCGCGCTTAGTACCGGATTGCCCGCCCGCCCGTCGACATAGTAGCCCAGTCAAAGGCTGGGCGGGCCGCTCTGCGTCAACCGCCCCAGGCTCCTCCTGCTACCGTCTCGCCTCACAAACGGCAGGGACGTCTCCCACAGAACTTTCCTCACTTAATAATAGATCTGTTGACTAGATTGTGTCGCCCTGTAGATTACCTTAGTTATTACACTTGAGGTAAATATACATTTGCGGATCTTCTTTACGCGTCCCCGTTGCCTCCGTCTACCCTCAGCTGCTATGATATTTTTCCAAGGCCCAACAGATCAGTCGTGGTGAGAAACGTAATTCATTTTCTATGAATCTTTTGGCTATTCCCGGAGAAATTCTTCGTTTGAGTTCTTTTGAATTTTGAGTTGATTTAGAATTTTGTCTTTACATGATATTTAGACAACTGTCCCAGTTACTTTCGTCAAGTGTCTATAGGAAATTTCGTTGCACGGAATTCGGAGAGAACCAGTCTCTGAACTGTATGCACAAAGGGTCACTGTTTCCCGACGTCGTTAAACAACGGAAGTCAAGATAATTTTAAAAGCAGCAGGAGGCCTGTGCCTAGACATGAATACGTTTAAGTTAGGAAACTGCGGTAATAGAATACCCTTCATTAAAAAAGTGTCTTAATAGCCACTTATCAATGGGAACAGAGAGAGAAAGCGATAAAAAGTATTCCAACGCTATTTAAGAGAAAACATATTTTTTTGAAAAGGAGGGACTGTTAGAGAAATTCAAAATATTAAAGAAAAATGTAAACCAACTAATGGAGGGGACAGTGATAGTTTTGATCACATTACATGAAAGTCGATTTTTAAAAACCAAGAGAGGAAAACAAGTTCTTAGACCACGTAACAAACAAACAATAAAAATAAAAATGCTGAATGAGAAAGTACACGATCTGAAAATCAGCGTGATGTAAAGTCAACCACTGCAGCTTGTTGAACTTCTTCGTGACTCTCTGGTGCTTCCTAAACAGATCTTTGGCGAAATATGTCAGTCTTATTTGATTCTTCTCTCTCCTTCCCTCTTTCTCCCCCTTCCTCTGTTATTTTACGTGTTAGGAATCCATACCGACGAAAATTACTGAAGGATCGATCGAACAACAGCCGGCCGCGGTGGCCGACCGGTTCTAGGCGCTTCAGTCCGGAGCCGCGCGACTGCTTCGGTCGAAGGTTAGAATTCTGCTACGGGCATGGATGTGTGTGATATCCTTATGTTACTTAGGTTTAAGTAGTTCTAACTTCTGGGGGATTGATGACGTCAAATGTTAAGTCCCATAGTGCTCAGAGCCATTTTTTTTTATCTTACAACTTTTTATAAACTGTTATTTCCTGGACAGATAACATCACCTCTGGATACTTCCTGTAACCGTTACTCTGTCATCCACTATTCTTCTATCTAGCTTTATGTGGTCATACTACCTTAGGTCTCTACGAAACATTACTGTCGGATACGTTATAGTTGTTACTGTTCCTAGAAATATGAGATTAATCGAAAACCGAACAATACTGTTTATGTCTACATATTTATATACTTGTTTTATGTTCAGATTCATCTGCCTGTTCCGGCACCAAACAGTGATCTTCTACAAGTCTCCCTGTGTTTCACTCCAATTCTGTGTTGATATTTGCGTAATATGACGTAGTTCCAACAGAGAAATTTTGTTCTCTGCATAGGTCATAACAAGCAACGTGTTGCATAATTGCACGTGTGATATTATCTTTATAGGCCTATTCTTGTTCAAATTTATCCGAAGATCTTTCTTGAAACGAGGAACATGAAAACAACTCGCGCTCATTCTTAGTGTGTGGAACCCATCGTCACTTCTGCAACCCAGATAAAACTAGCAGAAGGGGTAAAAATGATTTTGTGTAATGCATTCATTATCTTACCAGATACAGATGAATTTTCTCTTTCAGGTGTTTTCGGTTGTTTTTCTGTTTCGTTATCATGCAGTTCGATATTTCCCTCTTTGGCTTCATTCCATGATTCAAAGGAGGATTGTTTTATGATTGTGGGACGTGAAATAATTTAAGAAGTCCGATTTCAGTTTTTCGGGTCCCTCTATTCTTCCCATTTCAGTACCAGTATGAACATTAAATTACACTATACATCATTGTTATCGGTTTACTGACACTAGAGAAAAACCTTAGGACATTTTGTCATATGGCAAAATTTCCCTTTCAAATTCATGGAATGCTCCTCTGATTGCTCTACTTAACGCTCATTTTCTCTCAGTTCAGCTTTTGTTTTCCAGTACGGCTACGACTCTTCCCACGTACGCTATGAACATCTAATTGAATTCACTATATTTTCCAAGTTGTGGCAGTAAATGGAAACATTGTGTTCAGAAATCTGTACTGCGATCACTTGTGCATCAACAATAGACGAAGAGCAACTTTTCAGGGAAAAATGTCTCACATCTTTGTGTGTAATTTTGGTAAAATCATATCATTCCATTAGAACTTAATGTTACTTTTCGACCACATGGCAGAGGTACTCAGCATGAAAAAAAAAAAAGGATCCACTGGATGCTGACCGCATTAAAAGAAGCCAGAGTGACATCTCAGTCCATCAAAGGATCTGATCAGGGCGACGATTCTTCCCGATACCTACGTATTAGAACATATCTACGTATCTTCAATATCGACAATCTATGTTCAACGTGGTTTTATTAGTTTTTTCCAAAACTGTAACATGGAGACGACAGTCATTTTCACGAAATAGGTATTCTGTTAACGGTTTATAGATTTCGTAATGTAGTAGAACTACAGAATTCACCTCACAGGAGTTGGTTCGGTAATTTAACAAACGAATAAGACAGTAGAAACGTGCATGAAGCTTTTGCGTGCACTGAATTCTATTTCCACCAAAGCTGCACCATCTTTATCACCCAGACAGTAGTCTTATCTTAATACCTTGGGAGAAGGGTTTTTAAGGCCACTACTGTTTGTAAGGATTAGCGCTGACCCTGAGGCAGTGCTAAAAGCCACCAATCCCTACATCTACAAGCTACCTGGACGTTATAACGCAGAGCATCTGCTAAGTCGTATATCGGATTATTCCTTTCAACTTGAAAAAACCCACCGTGAGTTTTTACGAACCTTCATTATCCAACAGAAGCCACCTCCGTAGTACTTTCATGTCCATCTTTACACGCATTTCTATCACATTTTTTCGTCGACATTCGGTCATTGGCAAATCCCTGTTGTACACATTTAATTTGGATGAGATATAGTGTCGATTTTTGGCCGGACACGTACCTTGCAACATCTGCTTCCCCTTCCTGTCCGATGCTTAACCAATTCTATAACTGAACCGAAAATGTTCCGATTGCAAGGACGCAGCACGTTATCCTACGTACGGAATTGCGTACTGAAACGTCGGTAGTTTCAAGTGTATCTCAGGGGAGTTTAAGAAGAGCGTTGCGGTCATTTTATATAACAATGAGATAGTGGATACTACTGGTTGCCATTTCAGGTTTTATGGCAGATGGTGTAGTTACCCGGGATGGCCGAGCGGTTCTAGGCGCTACAGTCTGGAACCGTGCTACCGCTACGGTCGCAGGTTCGAATCCTGCCTCGGGAATTGATGTGTGTGATGTCCTTAGGTTAGTTAGGTTTAAGTAGTTCTAAGTTCTAGGGGACTGATGACCTCAGAAGTTAAGTCACATAGTGCTCAGAGCCATTTTGTTATGTAATTACCTATGGCGAAGTTCTTTGCAATAAGGCTTGCTGTAATGTCCAGTTCAGTATTGAGAAAATGTCAGTCTAGCACAAAATCCGACTTCTAACTCTGCGTCTAGTGAAACGCACTTCAGGATATGCCAAATCGTGATAACCATTGAGTACAGGATTTATGAGTCAGAATAAGTCATGTCATACAAATGTTTGAGAGTAACAATGCGAACAGATATGTAGTGGAACGATCATATAGGCTCAATTGTAGGTAAATATGGAAAATAAGAGCTCATGTCTCAAGATATTAAGACCTTTGCGATCCATTTCTCTTAAAGCTTGCTTGTGACATTCTCAGCAATGTAATCACATTAACGAGCATATGACGTCATTGAGAGAATCTGAAGACAAAACAGGACCGCCCTCCGTGGTATGCAGAGGTGTTGGCCTGTGGTCACGGTGAATAGCGTACGCGCAATCTCGCAGGCTTGCAAAGAAGGACAACACGCGAGGAAAATTCCGTCACTCCATTTGTGCTGCATCATTCATTTCGATTGAGTAAAAGAGAGATGTTATAAACGCGACATCCATAGTGAAAATTTTGACGACAAAGAATAACTAATCTATCTGAGTATATTTCACGTATTTCCAAGAAACCAAATTGTTGATAATCTTTTAATATTTTTGTGTCGCAGTGATGTAATAAGGTTTGAATGACACACCATTTCAGTGCAAAAAGTTCTTTACGTTACTACGATGACTTCGACCTTAATCCATTATCAAGTACAACAATGTTGGGTATAATTATACTCAACATCGTTGTACTTGACAGTGGGTTACGGGCTAAATCACGATAGTAATATAAAGTAAGGAAGTTCGTACAGTCAAATGGCGGAAATATGATTCGAAAATGCCAAAGTGTAGTTTCTGTTATTTATTTATTTTTTCACTCGAAAGACGAAATACAACGCGGATGCATTGCCATTTTAAGAACTACGAAATGTGGAAGTCAGGAGCCAACTAGGAGCCTTAATTCTTCTTCTTTGTAGATATCTAGACAGCTAGTAACGACAATGTGCTGCTCATTATCTTGACGTGAAGGCTTCCTTTTATATAAAGGAGGAATGAAGCATTTTGATAGTCGTCCAGTGTATGCTATACTTTTCATGTCTATTCCTAGCAGTAGCCATATATAATTGCTTCCTGATCTATCTCTTTTTTCACGTACATTAAGTAGAAATATTTTTGGTACACTAGATTTTTCGGCTTTGTAAGTCCTTTGGGAACCGAATCACTGGATTTACAAAAACATAAAGTACAGATTGTAAAAGTTCAGTATTTATTTTACATATGAAATACATAAAGCGATTAATAATGGAATATCACATCAAATGGAATAAAACGTTAAGCCGTTGTTTCTTTTAGAGTAGAAATAGCTATCACGCATCTCGGCTTTCCGACTTTTCAATGTGGTCCTACAAAGATTTTATTTTCCTGGTCATACACTCTGAGCCCAAATTGTTGAGCTGTATGCCTCAACCATGTGTCAACTGTGAAGTACGAGCTCAATTAATTATTGAAAGTTTCTTGGAGAACAACCACTCTCAATTGTGAAAAGCTTTATCAATTTATTTCATAAACTGATCATTGCAAAAATTACTCAGAGATGATTTTATACCGGTATCGCCACACGCAATCTGTATGTCTGAGGCGTTCTGTCTGTGATTTTGTTAGGTACCAGTACGCGAGATATTTACGTTACATGGTATTTATATTACACTATAAATCTCGCGTTGTGAAACTCAGCCACACCGCCGATATTTGATTCATTGGCTACTTTCGATGTAACACTTTGTATCACGGATGGCATACCCCAGTCTAAATATTACAAAGGGCGTTCAAAACGTTTCTCACGGTCGTTTCTATTTTTTTTTATTTTTTGCAGGAGGAGAATGAATTTATTTGTGAACATACTTGGAACATTTAACTACACATGGAGCCAACTCAATGTAGCCTCCATCATCTGTGACGCATGTGGCCCAACGTTCTTTCCAGGATTTAAATGTAGTTTGGTAAAATTCTGCGGATTGACTTTTACATCATCGCTTGACACAGGAAATAAGGTCTTTCTCACTATCAAATATTTTACCGTGCAGGCAGGCCTTCAGACGACCAAATAAGTAAAAATCAGACGGAACCAAGTCTGGATTGTAGGGAGGACGAGGAACAATTTTCCAACCCATTTTCCTGATTTTTCTCCTGCATCATAAGGGCTCTATGGGGTTCGGCATTGTTATGGTGTAGTCTGATGAGCTAACTCTGAAGATGAGGTCTGTGGGTCTTAATGGCACCTAGCAGCTTGTCCACTGACAAACAGTAACGGTCCCGCTTAATTGTGGAGCCAGGTTCCAAAAAGTCAATGAAAACGATACCACACTGATCCCAGAGGTAGAAGGCCATCACCTTTCGGCCTGATGTTCGTGAAAGTCTTGGTTTCTTCTTCCTCTGGGATCCTCTCAGGTTCGGACAAAAATAACCATGTTCCATACGGGGTAATGACGCCGTCAAAACACTGTTTCCACTCTTCAGTAAAGATCTTCATGAGACACTCGCACACATTCTTCCTCATCGTTTTCATTTCTCTTGTCAATAATATAGGCACCCAACGTGCACAGATTTTTCTGTATCCTAGTGATTGTACCAGTGATACCACACTACCCAATAACACACCAGTCATTTCAGCAAGCTGTCGTGTCGTCACACATAAGTCATTTTGAATGATTTGATCGATGGTCTCGTTATTCAGATCACTCACTGCCGTCGATGGTCTACCACATCGTCGATTGTCCAGTAGAGAGAAATCACATTCTTTAAACCTTTACGACGACCTATGGCTACTGCTGTGATCCGCTGTTTCCTCCTCATAAACAGGGAGCAACTTCCTGTAAATCGATATGTCAGTCATTTCCGGTCTTGAAGAGGAACTCCATCAACCTGACATCTACTTCACGGTCCATTATGGCTCATCTGTGAAAGAAAGAAAATACTTTTAAACACCAACTTATAGCTGAATGTTCCAAGCATCTTCACAAAAAATTTCTTTCTCTCTCCGCAAAAAATAAAAAAAATGGGAGATGACTGTGCAAAACGTTTTGAACGCCGTTTGTACCTGTTTCCCTTCTATCCACGGACGTCTCTAGACAAGTAAGATAAGTTTTGAGGCTGATGCTGTTCCGAGAGGCGCAGTACGTGTATCTACAGAAGTTTGAGCATACACTTCTGCACAATCAAGTACCAAAAGACTTTCACACAATTTTTTAGCACATTCTGATGCAACATGGATGTTCAGTATTGTTAGGGTGTTACGAGTGTTTCTCAGTGCTCGCTGAGGTTCGGGTACTGCCACCTTAACTGCTAATTTTCCATTGCGGTGAGTATTGTGTGTGTATTCTGATCCACCAGTCTTCAGTTAATTCGTTAGTGATATTTAGTTTTTAGCGAAATGCTTGCGTCGTTACTGGGACTGTCAGAAGGCATATTTTTCTTCTGTCAGGGAAGGTTAGGTTTATCTTGCACAGGTGAAAACATTTCTGATAAGACCAGAGGTCAAACAATATCGAACACATTTGCTTTAAGTAATGCAATATTTCATTCAGTGGCAGCTCGTAAACCCGCTTTCCTAATTATGTAGGAAATGGCTCGCTTGTGGATCCAAGTTCACTGGTTTGCCGTTATTATCGTATACTTATACAAGTATCTGTTTTCTTTTTTGGATGGGGTTCAACAGCAGTTGAGGTGGAAAATCTACAAGAAAACAGCCTACACACTGAATAAGAACCAAAATATCTGGTCGCAGTATGTGCGTGTGTCACTCTAACCTCCCACCCCACCCGACCGCTCAGCACCCCCCCCCCTTCCCCTGCCCCCCCCCCCCGGCCACAACCCACAACTACCCATCCCTCCCTCAAACACAGCCCAGTACTACATATGCAGCGACAGTAAACAATTATTTCAAATTCTCCGTCAAATACGAACAAATTGTGGCCATCCGCCATCAGAACCGAGCTCTCGATCAATGCCTGAGGTCGTCTCTCTAGAAAAGGAGCACGTTAGACCTCATCAACAGCTGTATCTGTTGTCTGGAACCGTCAGGCAAACAGAATTTAATGAAAACATACCAATCGCCGTTATATAGGTTTATTTCTAGGCATCCAGTTTCGACGTTACATTACGTCATCTTCAGGTCAAAACTGCTCCGGTCTAGTAACATTCATGTTACAAATATAGCAGTGCCTTTAACTGATCTCGCAATAGTTATTACGGGCATGCTCTTGGACAACACTCAGCAGCAGTTTTGGCCTGAAGATGAGGTAGTTAACGTCGAAACTGGTAGCCTAGAAATAAACCTACATAACGGCGATGGGTATTGTTTTTACTTAACATTGAACAGCCGTAGTCCCATACTCCACCAGAAGATGGAGTTACATTCCGCAAGCAGAATGGTTGCACAATGAAGCCCGGAGTCCCGAGTTCCACCGAGGACCTTTCTGCTTCTGGGCTTTGCCTGCCTGGGACACGAGACAGGCGTACGTAGGGCAGCAGGAAGCGGCCAATTACCGCGGCTGCCCGCGGCGGCTGCAGCAGTAATCCGGCCGCGCTTATCTGGCGTGATTACGCAGCCGCCTCCGGCCCGCTCCCAGTAATCGCCGTATTGAGATACGCCTTCTCCACTGCGCGCTTTTGGCGGTCCTCCCGAATCCTGACAACGCCAGTGGATGCGAAGCAGCGGCGGCCAGGGTAAAGTGACCAGAGCCGGCCGAGCTTAGGCGGGTCCCGTCTGGTAGCAGAGGCCGCCGCGACAGAGCAGATGTGGGAGCCAGCTTACGAGGGGGCCGTACACCACCTTCGTTCATCGTTTGCACGAATGCGATACCAGCATTGCGCAACAAAATTAAAGGATCACTTCTTCAAAACCGCGTAATTGTCTCCCACTGGTACTCATAAAATTGAAATATATCTCGAAGTTATCTACAACCTTCCTCTGTAACGGCACAAAAACGTGGCACCCTGTGACGTCACTCTCAGGTTCGGTGACGCATCACACAGCACGGTATCGATAAATGCGGAAAAAACCGCTGCTCCAAACTTCACGTGAGGCGTAGGCTGGTAACAAATATCTCCAAAATTCTGCTCAATGTCAACGTGGACGTGTCATTCGATGGGGATTTCGTCACATCCCCTCTTACCCACATATCATCCCCTACTTTCAACGCCTCTACGGTGGAGATCAGAACCACAACACCAAGAGTTTAAATAACACCGTTTACTAGTATGCGGCTGTGGAAAACATTTCATGCACACCGCAGCTCAGAATTGTCACGAAAAGCCCTCTTCCCTTCCTTGGGGCATTGATTCCCACACATTTCGCTGTCGAGAACGGTAGTTTGCAGTGTGTGATGAACAGTGCGACGTTCTTCTCAACGTTCCTCATTGCCGCATTTCTTGGGTGATTCAAACCTACTCTAAGGATACTGTGGGACAGTAGTCGCACTGCACCTGATTTGATCACTTTGAAGTGTTCTGCGACCGCAGCATTTGTTCTGATATACAGAATGGAACGTCTAAGGACCATTCAGAAGCGTCCGACGAAATCTGAACTTGAACCGCAGCAGGCAATGGTTGTTCCTGTTTTTTCGCCCCCTTGTAGCGTCATCACGGGGGAGGGTGGAGGTTGCGGGAGGGGGGGAGGGTTCAGATGAGTGAATAAAACGGTATCCTTTAAGATACCCCTGCCCCCTCCCTCCTTGCAGTTCGACATCACTCTTGGTGTTACCCCCACGCATTTGTTCAGCATGTTAAAAAAAATAACAGGAGCAAAATGTAAAATAATGCAAAATTTTCGAAATTCTGATAAAAATAGGGGTAAGCTGTAGGCAGAGACGGGTAACATACAATGTGTACAAGAGGCGAAAGCGAATAATGCGAGTGGTTGACCAAGAACGAGGTGCTCGGATAAAAAGTGTGCCTCTATAGTACAACAAAGAAGCAATGACATATAGAGCAAGGAGGACATCAAAAGGAGACTAGCATTGGCAAAAAGGGCATTCCTGGCCAAGAGAAGTCTACTAGTATTAAACACAGGCCTCAATTTGAGAAACAAATATCTGAGAATGTACGTTTGGAGCAAAGCATTGTATGGTAGTCAAACATCTACCGTGGGAAAACTGGAACAGATGAGAATAGTAGAATTTGAGATGTTGTGCTCCAGACGAATGTTCAAAATTAGGTGGATTGATAGGGTAAGGAATGAAGAGGTTCTGCGCAGAATCGTAGAGGAAAGGAATATGTGGAAAACACTGACAAGGAGATGGGATATAATGGTAGGACATCTGTTAAGACATCAGGGAATGACGTCCATGGAACTAGAGGAAGCTGCAGAGGGCAAAAACTGTACAGGAAAACATGGATCGAAATATATCCAGCAAATAATTGACGACGTAGATTCCAAATGCTCCTCTGAGATGAAGAGGTTGGCACAGGAACGGTAGTCTTGGCGGGCCGCATCAAGCCAGTCAGAAAACTAATGACTCAAAGAATAGATGTGTCATAGATTTCGATATTCTCTGCTAGATACATATTTCAAATGTTCAGTAAATGTGCATGGGTGACAACGAGCGTGTTGCCGAACTGAGGGTCTTAAAGGGACCCTCCGCCGTCTTGCTCACGGACATGTTAATATTGCAGACACCCTCCAGCCCATCCGCCCTCCCCCCACGATCATGCCACAACAGGGCGCGAAACAGGTGACCTGAACAAGGCTTAACACTATTTCCTTCTTCAGATCGCGCTGAAATTTTAGTGAATGGTTTTGAACGGTCCTGTGCATCAGAGCAAAAATTGCGGTCGCACTGCACGCCGAAGGGGTCACACCACGTTCAATGGGGTTGCAGCTCACGATGTCCTTGAATCGCCGAGCGGATGCAGCAGAGTCCAACTTTATCAAGAACGCCGTCTTCTTCCTCACTGCACTGCGCACTGTCGCTTTCGATAGCGAAACGTGTGGGAACCAACCTTCCAAGGTGAGGGGCCGTTTCATTGACGCCCTTTATTCCACCTGCTGAGGGCTCTTCGTCTCGATTTTCATGGGCGGTGTGTCCGATATGTTTTCCTCGGCCACATATAAGGAAACCGCTTGATTTCAGTATCGCGGTTCTCATCTCCCTCACTGAGCCGTCAAAAGAAGTGAAATGAGGGTGAAAGAAAGTGTGAAGACATTCCCACCATTTGACAGACGACGGTGGTGTTGACCAGAATTGTGGAATTTGCTGTCAGTGTGACGTCATAAATCCACCTTACATCTCACATTACAGTTCAGGGCTGCGGCCTTCTTTTCGCGTGTGTCGACAGCTTGCGCTTTGAAGTGTCGCTCAACCAGAAGATGATGACGCAGGGCTCCACCCTGTGTCCGATATGTTTTTCTCGGCCACACGTAAGGAAACCGCTTGAATTCAGTATCGCGGTTCTCATCTCCCTCACTAAGCCGTCAAAAGAGGTGAAATGAGGGTGAAAGAAAGTGTGAAGACATTCCCACCATCTGACAGACGAAGGTGGTGTTGACCAGAATTGTGGAATTTGCTATCAGTGTGACGTCATAAATCCACCTTACATCTCACATTACAGTTCAGAGCTGCGGCCTTCTTTTCGCGTGTGTCGACACCTTGCGCTTTGAAGTGTCGCTCAACCAGAAGATGATGACGCAGGGCTCCACCCTTTTGCACTATTACAGAGGACGTTTGTACACAACTACGAGCTAAATATCACACTCATGCGTCGCAGCTGGAGACAGTTTCGCGGTGTGAAAAACTGGAACTTTAATTCTGCTGCTCAGTTTAGTAAGACTGCATGCACACGAGCGATTCAGTTTCGTGAGTTCGCAGCGTCATCTCGTCGCACCTTTTAGCAGTACGTGTGAAGAACTGTAACCATACATATCATGTCAGTGAGATAGCGATGGTGCCACGAAGACGCGGAGAGAAAATAGTGCTTGCCAAGCAGTGCTGATTCGCAACGATCTCACCAATCGCCGTGAAGCACTAGTCCCTGTGAGACAACTCGGCAGTGCACACTTGTTCGCAACCCTAATAACTGTCGGCGTCAGCCTGCCATAGATGCAGCCAGTCTGAATGCGGAATTGTTTATCCAAGAGGTGAAAAAAATACTGTGAAATGTGCGACACATCTAGTGATCAGCACCGTGATAAAATTAAGAAGACAGTTGGACGGTTTCACGTGTGTGAATAGTTTAGTGAGCGATTTGCTGCGAAACCGAATGAACAGTTTATCAGAGCTGATTTATTATTTGTTTCAGCTTGGATTTGACCATTGAAAACTTGAAATACCTGTAATGAGCAAATACGTTAGTCTCTGGTGAGAGCCACTTCGTCTTAATATGGAAATCTTGGCTTAGTATTAGTAGTTTAAAATATACTCAGTTACACTACTGGTCATTAAAAATGCTACACCAAGAAGAAATGCAGATGATAAACGGGTATTCATTGGACAAATATATTATACTAGAACTGACAAGTGATTACATTTTCACGCAATTTGGGTGCATAGATCCTGAGAAATCAGTACCCAGAACAACCACCTCTGGCCGTAATAACGGCCTTGATACGCCTGGGCATGAGTCAAACAGAGCCTGGCTGCCGTGTATGGGTACAGCTGCCCATGCAGCTTCAACACGATACCACAGTTCATCAAGAATAGTGGCTGGCGTATTGTGACGAGCTAGTTGCTCGGCCACCATTGACCAGACGTTTTCAATTGGTGAGAGATCTGGAGAACGTGCTGGTGTAGTGTAACGACGTAAGTTTCTTATAAATGATTTTCTTTCGACATATGACCATGTGTAGACTTCGTCACCTACGTCAGTTACAGCCCACTTCAAAATTATTTATATTCTTTTAAATTGTCTCAGAATGGTTCTTGAACGAAACTGTAAAACATCATTTGAGTCGTATGCACAGAATTACGTCACTCGGGCCAATTGGTTTGCGTAAACTTTTTCAATTTACGATGTCGTTTGTTTCTCCTCAGAAATTATATTGATACACGTTATCTGATTTAATCGATATTAGAACCACATTGAATAAACTTTTTGAGATTCAAAGTCGCGATGAACGCTGTCAAAATTCAATAATCTTGTCAAATATATTATTAATTCATTCACATAATTCTTCATAAATAAATCCTCGGAACACGTATTTCAACTTTAGTAGCATCCACTAGTTTATTATCTTACTACATAAAGACGTGAACCTGAGCCTTGACGAGACAAAACTAACATTTTCAATAAGATTAAACTTCCTATGATATCATTATTGTACAAAACATTACAAATTCACAATTATTTGATTTTTAGAAGCACGACGCAACAACTCGGTTTCAGGATCTTCTGTTGCTCTTTGGCTGTCGACCCGCGACGTATAGTGGCCAGCAATTTTCTCTCCGGTCCCGGCAACGAAGATGCTGTCTCCGTTCGTTGCGCCGCCCTCTCCGTACATGAAACATAAAAAATAAATACAAACTTTAGACAATTCATAACCATTACAAATATTACAAAAAATACATAAACAAAAAACTAAATTAATCCTATATTCACCTGCAAACTAGGCTCACACTGGTGGAGGGGTGACACTTCAATCTCGCGTCCCATTACACTGGCCATGGTAGCAGTCGAACACTTTGTGTATCCAGAAAGGCCCGTACAGGACCTGCAACATGCGGTCGTGCATTATCCTGCTGAAATGTAGGGTTTCGCAGGGATCGAATGAAGAGTGGAGCCACGGGTCGTAACACATCTGAAATGTAACGTCCACTGTTCAAAGTGCAGTCAATGCAAACAAGAGGTGACCGAGACGTGTAACCAATGGCACCCCATACCTTCAAGCCGGGTGATACCAACACCGACTCAAAGGAAGGCCTCGGCGCTTGTTCGTGACGTCACGTCAGCTAGGCACGGCGAACGCCAGGTCTGTTGCAGGCAGAAGCGCCTGGGCGTGCTTATCACTATAAATATCTTATTTTTGGACAAAATGTTTGGTATTGTTTTGGATTCTGCAATTTTATTTATATGAAAGATTTTCTTACTATCGTAAAGCTACAAATGAACATCATAGTTCTGTTTTACTGAATCCTGTCGAAACAAACGTAGATCAATATGAGAAGTGCTTTGCCCCATTGCAAGCTTCGGAAATTTTACATTCAAGTAACTATATTTACTTGATCCATTTTGTTATCGAAATTTACCCCAACCCCCTTACAATTAACTCGTTTCTTTTATTTATTTATTTATTTTCGTTTGACATCGTCGCTGGAAATGTGAACTAATTTACATGTGTAAATGTCCAACTGTTGCCAGTCATTAGATTACAGTCGTTTTCAATGAAAGGAATTCTAAACAAAAAACAAAATAGCGTCATACATCGAAAATACTGCTGATCTTAAACTTTTTTAAACATGTACATTAGAAAAGATAAATATTCCCCTCTTGCAACTGAAAGGAGAAACTTTATAAGATAAAAAAATTTTATTTGATAAAACAAGTATCTCTCCTTTGCCTCTTTTCTGTCCCCCACCCCCTACCCCAACGTGTACAATAGCAAGATATTTCAATAATATTCAGTGCTCCTCACCCCATAGTCAACCAAAATACCTAATGAAGCTCACCAATATCTTCACAGTTCCTGTAAAAGCAACCCAGTACAAACGTAACGTCCTCAGATTTACAAATAAGGTAAAGAAGCACGAATTCTGTTGCTGCTGGACCATGAAGTTGTTTTTGTATGTCAGTCCTTAAAACAGGTGGAAATTTAAGTTCAGGAGTAGACTATTTGTTAAGAAGCCTAATGAGTTGCACAATTAATTGATTGCAGAAATCTTTCAGAACAATGTGTGTTGGTCAACAACCGCAAATAGTTTCACATTTTCCTGTGTCAGAGAGGGAGACACCACGATTATGAGTATGCCTGAAACAGACCTGGCGTTCGCCGTGCCTAGCTGACGTGACGTCACGAACAAGCGCCGAGGCCTTCGTTTGAGTCGGTGTTGGCCATGACGGATACACACTTCCAATGTGTGTTCACCGCGATGTCGCTAAAGACAGATGCGACCATCATGGTGCTGTAAACATACCCTGGATTCATCCGAAAAAATGACGTTTTGCCATTCGTGCAGCCAGATTCGTCTTTGAGTACACCATCGCACGCGCTCCCGTCTGTGATGCAGCGTCAAGTGTAACCGAAGCCTTGGTCTCCGAGCCTATAATCCATGCTGCTACAAACGTCGTCGAACTGTTCGTGCGCCGGCCGGAGTGGCCGAGCGGTTAAAGACGCTACAATCTGGAACCGCACGACCGCTACGGTCGCAGGTTCGAATCCTGCCTCGGGCATGGATGTGAGTGATGTCCTTAGGTTAGTTAGGTTTAAGTAGTTGTAAGTTCTAGGGGACTTATGGCCACAGCAGTTGAGTCCCATAGTGCTCAGAGCCATTTGAACCATTTTGAACTGTTCGTGCAGATGGTTGTTGTCTTGCAAACCTCCCCATCTGTTGACTCAGGGATCGAGTCGTGGCTGCACGATCCGTTACAGCCATGCGGATAAGATGCCTGTAATCTCGACTGCTAGTGGTACGAGGCCGTTGGGATCCTGCATAGCATTCCGTATTACCCTCCTGAACCCACCGATTCCACATTCTGCTAACAGTCTTTGGGCCTCGACCAACGCGTGCAGCAATGTCACGATACGATAAACCGCAATCGCGATAGGCCTTTATCCGACCTTTATCAAAGTCGGAAACATGATGGTACGCATTTCTCCTTCTTACACGAGGCATCAGAACAAAGTTTCACCAGGCAACGTCGGTCAGTTGCTGTTTGTGTATGAGAAATCAGTTAGAAACTTTCCTTATGTTAGCACGTTGTAGGTGTCGCCACCGGCGCCAAACTTGTGCGAATGCTTATCACAGCAACTTCCTCCTGTCGGTTAAATTTCGCGTCTGTAGCACGTCATCTTCGTGGTGTAGCAATTTTAATGGCCTGTAGTGTATTTCAGCCAGTTTATTGTAATCACTGCCCTACTGTGCGGCAGTGATACTGCCCACTTTCTTGTTCCTACGGCCACACTGGTTGCCTTAGCCTGCAGTACAGCTGCGTGATAATCCCTAACATGTCGCCGTGTGTGCACTGGTATTACTTCTCCCGCTACGAGCTCGCTCCTAAGACGCGCAGTTGTTATTCGCTGGCCTGCATCGAGCCTCAGATGTGAAGAATGTTCCTTTGGTGCGAAGCGCTTCTGAAACATTATCCACACCTAGAGGTTCAAAGCTTCACGACCCTGCTACAGAGGCGCCAACTGTCACAGGTGTTAGCGCCACCGGCTTAGGCTGTAGATATGCTAGTCTGCTCTTACTACGTTCGTGCTTCCACTTTCTTTCTTATATTTCTTCATAAAGGAACACTAATTCTACTGACAATCATTATGAGGCATTGGTGGAGCGGTATAGTGATGCTATAATAAGGAACTGGAATAAAATGAACGGTTATTTATCGATAGGTTAATGAGGGTTCGCAAAAGCAGAGAAAATTTTCAAAACTTGTATAGACCTGCGTAATGACGAAACTTTACGCTGTACGCGCACGCTTGTAGTCTTCCGACTACAGCTACAGCCGGTGTTCGATGGTTGGAGCTATCGCAAGGTATTTGACATTAAACATTGACTTTTAAAATTATTTAGAAGTGCACTGTTCATTACATCTGTTTATGCGAAAGATCAGTAAAATCGTTGGCCCATTGTACATATGCATCCCCTTTTAGGACCCGGGGAAGAGATGTTCGTCTACGGGAAAATTTACGCTTCACACATGTGACGCTAAGGACGACCTTCCAAGTATAAGGCTGTTCTTCATCTGGTAGTAAAGATTCAGTCTTGTCGGTATAGCCCTTCACAATATTGCCCTGCAATTCTTTCCACTTTTTCGTGACGTCGGAACTCATCCACTGCACAAGTTGTTGTGTCTTCTACGATGGTGAATCAATAAATAATGGACTACATTTTTTTTTTCACGGTACATATTACATTTCATTCCAAAGAATTATAATGTGGTGGCAATATAGGTCAACATTTATTTTACATATACTACAGTGACACCTTTTGATTGGTTGCTTTCTTGTCTGTTCGGTACCAGTTGACTTTGAACTAATTTCCGGATGAGCTAGAAACTTGAAACTATCAACATACCCCACAGCTCGATGACAGTTCAGTATTAACCCGCTTTCGGGTCTGATTTGTTGCGGAACGTACTTTGTGTACCGCTGCTGTTCCCCCCTTTTTCCTTTCCAATTGCGAATATTTCGTGCTAAGAACGATTACTGTAAGTCCTTGTGTGATCTCGATTCCCTATAATTTTTATCTACAAGGTCTTTTCGTGAAATAATCGCAGGAGTTAGCAATGGATTGGTTCACTCAAGTGACGAGACATTGAAATAATCTTGAAATTTACCGCATATCTCTATTGTAATTTCATCAAAATGTTTGAAATCGATTGAAAAATTTGATACACATGAGGCTATAGAGCATGAAATAATTACTTATACAAAACTTTTTAAAACAATGCGTTTTAAAACGTACTAAAAATATAAAATATTTTCTTATGGCCCCATACAGGTTCCTAATCCCATGCAAATAGTCCTGAAAATTCATGAACGTCAGTTTTTATTAGCTATGAAAGTACTTGCAGAGTTTAAAATGAAAATCATTGGACGCATGCATTATACAATGAATGTTAGAATGCTTCCCCTTTATGTTATTACCTATTGAATGAGCACCACATTTTTTGTTTTATAGTGTGCAAGTGTTTCCATACCAAATACACAAGCAAAGATTTCCAGGACTATCTATGAGTATATTGAGTGAGGAACATGGATGGGGCTAGGAGAAATCATTTTATATTTTAGCCCTTTTTAATAACGTGCTATATTAATCAGCTTTCTATCTAAATACGAGGGTTGTCCAGGAAGTAAGTTCCGATAGTTCGCGAAATGAAACCCACAGTGAAAACCAGAAACGTTTTATTTGCAACAGTTAGGTACACCTTCATCTACTTCTCTACATAGTCGCCGCTCCTACTTCGAATTTTATTGTAGTGTTGTATCAACATTTCCACATTCTCGTCATAGAAAGCAGCTGCCTGTTCTGTCAGCCAGTTATCTGTACTGGTCTGCAGCTCACTGTCTGAGAAAAATTTTGTCTTCACAGCCAGCAGTTCTTGTGAGCACAGATGAGACTCAAGGGGAGCCAATTACGGACTGTATTGTGGGTGATCAAACACTTCTAATCGGAAACGCTGCAGGAGCGTCTTCATTGATCCTGCAGTGTGCGGCCGAGAATTGGCATGAAGAAGGAACTGCTCGACAGTTGTGTTATGTGGGATGCATGACACAGGCGAAATTTCTAGCCAGGCCCTCATACTTGGCTGGAGACGCTATTCCCTACGCATCTTTACGTGTTCACTGTTCACTCAAAACTGAAAAGAGCACCGCGACACGATCGACGGGCATACTAGAGACATTGCCCAACACATCTGTGCAAAGCTTTACCCGATTTTCCCAGTGGTTTCCATTTCGCGACCGATCGGAACCTACTTCCTGGACAATCCTCGTATTTTCACATAAACTCCATAACGTTAATGACGTTATGGCAGCACAACGTATGAGCATATATTTCCTATTGGAAGAAACGCAACACTTGCGTCTTTTTTCAATGCATTAATTACGATGCCATCATCATCAAAGTGTGTCCCACACAGAGAATCCTTAAGTGTCCTAAACAGATGGAAGACCGAGGCCGTTGTGAACGTGGCAGGAGGTCAAGAACATGGGGTGGCATGGTGTTCAGATCCTGCACTTCCTGATGCCTGAACTCTCTTTATCCACCGTCTGTCAGTATTCCTGTCCACTACGC
This sequence comes from Schistocerca piceifrons, assembly GCF_021461385.2. NCBI lineage: Eukaryota > Metazoa > Arthropoda > Insecta > Orthoptera > Acrididae > Schistocerca > Schistocerca piceifrons. The sequence goes on from NC_060143.1 coordinate 241,295,091, forward strand.
AAACGATATGGATCTTCACCGAGGTTTCATTTTCCCCAATCAAGAATCCAATTGCAGCACAATGGTTCCAATGGGTATCTTGGGTATACGTTACTTTGATGGTTCACTAAAGCTCTGCCGTAAGACGAAATTGTTTGAAAATTCACACACATCAAATTTGAAACACCTAAAATAATATTTAGGACAAATCTTAGAGTAATTCTTCGTAAGAGAAAATACATAAGTAATGAGAAACAATAAAATGTTTCTGTGTGCCCTCAAAATTGGTTTTCGTTCTGTAACATTTTTCTTTAAAAACACACTGTTGGTTCAGTATTAATTTAGAATAGACGTTCCTGCAGATCAACTGAAAATTCGGCAGTTTGAATCCATGTATCGATACCAATAACTGTCACCAGTGAACTGACTGCAAGAGCTTATGAGATCACAATAGCCAAGGGCTAGTCAATACACGGCTTAAAGAAAGCTCCGTACATAGATTTAGGCATAGCCCAACAGCTGCAATCCTTGGTAACTTAGGGAGCAGTTCTATACCAGTTGTACATTGGTTTTAATTTCCGATTCAAAGTTCTCGAAATGTTTTACAAGCGAGACATGTTCCCACCCTGTCTATAGGTAAGGCCAATAGCAAGCAAGCTCACTGCAAGAGTTCAAGGAAATTGCTCTTCTTCTAAAGCAGATATTACATACATAGCATTCACATGACACATTCTTGAATGAATTATATGGGACCAGTGTCAATTTAGAAGAACGTGAAGTATCATACAATGTAAAAAGAAGTTTAAAAATGAGCTGATCATTTTATAATAAATTTCACTTTGACTTATTACGAGAACATTGGGTAGCTCAGAGCTAAATGTGCACAGACGCCGAGTATAACATTTTTTATTTGGTCCCGGCTGCCAAATCGTCTGAAATTCCACGAGTTTCAATTGATTACTAGCTCTAGTCTGTATCTCAAAGAGGAAACTGCAACGTAACATAATTTTTCTACACCCTATAAAGGAACAGTCACGAAGTTCAACAGCAGCCACTACGGACAAAATTCACATAATTTATTGAACTTCAGGTCGAGGTTCAAGGATGACCCTTGGATAAACATATTAATTAATTTTCTCCCATACAGAACAGCGGGTTGAAGATTACAGGATGAGGGAAAATATATTGTAGTGGACAGTGGGGTTGCTGTATTGTGGTCTCTTCCCTACAGCACCAGCACACACATTACACCCAATATCTGAAGGCAACTGGCTCTCCTAACAGATGACGCTCGACGGCTGCTACGCTACACAGATTCCTGGATTAGGGGCCGAATGCTGTCGCATTTCCACTTCCCAGGGTTCACTACAGAGCCGCTGCTAGGCCTTCATCATCTTCTCGGAACCTCCAACGTGGCCTTTTAGACAGCGACGTAGTCCCGACGCGGTTACTGACCAGTGCGCTTGTGAAATCAGCATCGCTGGGCTTAGAAAATCCATCTTTGTGAATTTTCATTGTGACTAGTACCATGAACATATTGATCCAGCAGTGAGAGTGCAAAAACTTCGATTCTTAACTCACCAGATTTTCACCAATAAAAGGTCTTCTGCCAAATGTACTGTTAGTGTTCAACCAAAAGAATTATTTCGTGTATGACAGTTTCAAAACTGATTTCCAAGAAGAAGATTGTGTCTCTTTTCTTAAAAGGACTTGGCGTTAGTTATATACTTGTGTCATCGTATTTTGACCGCCTGTGGCAGATACTTTAGAGGAAATTTTAACCATCTAAGTAGCTGTATTATCAACATTTATTTCGCAAATGGAGCGTAGTTCCGAGACAGCTTTTATATGGAACACACAAAAATACTGCTGCTACGGTTCTATGTGAGCAATAATCCTAACGTACAGATCATTTGTCAACAAAGGTTGGGGTGGATTAAAGAAGCATGACATGGACGCGAAGTTAATCATACACAAAGGTTCGAAAGCAAAGTTAATTACTTTCCATTACTAAGTGAATCAGAGAAGCCACCTCGTGATGCACAGCGAAAAGAATCATGACCATCAACTGTGCATGTGTGACATGAAGTGCTTCGTGACCTATCAGTTACCGAATGCGGTTCAATATGAGATTGATACGGAAGTCATCACTGCTACTAACGATGAAGTTTCCTGGTTGTAGAGCAACGTTAGCGGGGAATCGAACTCATTCTCATTCCAGAATCACAACTTACACGATCGCGGAGCAGCGAGTGCTTGGTGCGACGTTTATCTGCCTTTCCGTACTGAAAGTGAGCGATAATTCAAGTCTGGTACAGACAATAGTAGGTACCTGTTGTGCTGACTGTCAGTTGTAATTAAAATGAAAATAATACACACGAATTCATTTGCCCGAGTGATCTTCCTGCCGGCCATGAAAAATATGAGCATGAACAATATGAGCCAATGTAGGCAGAGAAAGGATAGTCTGCCGAACTTTATAAGGCTAACCACGTAATTTATATAAGAGGCGGAGAGATCGACGCATTTCAAGGTGGGTACAAATGGTCACATTCTTATCTAACTTGCGTGAGAGTTCAACAAATATTTTAGTTCATCGTAATTTACAGAAACAGGGAAAAAGCCGCTATAAATCACTTGCGAACCCGCTTAGAAAAATTCGAGAATCGCTTTTCAGTGCATAAATTACATATATTCTTCGCCCTACAACGCATCGGTCTCGGAAATATCGTGCAGGTAAAATTAGAAAAATAGCATCTCACACAGAGGGGTAGAAGGATTCATTCTTTCTTCTTTCCGTCAGTGAAATTAATTTACAGGGACCTTAAAGTATGGTACCGGGTGATTATCATAAAAGTGCAGCTATACACTAAGGTCGAAAGTGGGTTGTAATTATCGTATGGCGGCGAAACTTAGTGGATATGCTAATGCGTTAATGAGGAACTGATTTACGCCGGAAGAAAAACAGTTCCAGTTTCGGCAACCTATTGCAAATCTGGCGCTGTTCACTGTTTATGTGACGGTATGACTTCCACGCTGTCTTTTGACAAGCCATAAGGTTGAGTAAACGGTACTACTATCGAGTAGAAGGACCGTGCGCTGTTAGCGGAATTGTTTTATGTGAAGGGCAGCAAATTATTGCTCCAGTGAGAGAGTATCGCTGAGAGAAAGATCTTCGAAGAGCCTCGATTTATTACATGGTTTAAAGAAGATCATAATGAAATTCGAAAACATGGATGAGCTTGCTGCGGCACCTGGAAGGGGAAGGCGTCGTATCCCGGTAACAGTCATTGATAACGTTGCCGTTGCTGTAACTGACCATGCGGCACGTGCCCCCTGGTAGTGTTACTACCCGTGCAGTGTCACGAGAATTATCCGCTCCATGGTTAACAGTACGAAATGGTTTTGGTCTATCTTGCTTTGATACTCGTACAGGATCCAGATGGTGCAGCAACTGAAGCCTCACGATCCACAGCAATGTCCTGAATTGCTTTTCGGTTTCTTGTGGGTGACATGTGGCAGGGCAATATTCTACGGAGTGTCGAAGCACTTTTTACGCTACAGGGTGCAGTGAATACACAGGAAATCTGGGGTACTGCTAATCCACGTGTTGTGCACGAAGAGCCATCGCACTCGCAGTATGTGACAGCAAGGTACAGATTCAGGAACGGCTTTATTGCCTGTCCGTTGTTCTTGGAAGAGAATACACCCAAAGGATCTGTCAGGTGTACTGTGACATCTGCACGCTATCGAGACATTGTACAGCATGCGATTCGTGCTTTTAAATAACCCAGCTATGTGGAAACCACTAATTTGAAACAAGGCGAGGCAACACCTAACGTCGCTCTCCCAGTAAAAGATCTGCTTAATCCAACCTCCCACGGATGTGTTATCTCCAGTGGTTTTTCAGATCTGCGGCCTGGAAGAGCACTTGATCAGGATCCATATGACTTTAGACTCTGGGGGTATCTAAATGAACACGCTCACGAGGGACACGTTCGGTCTCTACCTGATCTAAAGGCCAGTATACAGGAACAAGTTTCTCAGATTCCAGCGGAACTGCTGCGAGCAACAGACGATCATGTCGTTTCACGGAAGCAACATCTCGTCGACGTGTCTGGAGTTTATAGTGAACAAAATGTATAAGCGCTGGTTGACTTGTCTGACCTGTTCTGGTCACGTCCGACCCTAATCCTTCATAAGTGTAAATATTTGTATACGTTTTTCTTGTATTTACAGCTCCAGATTTGCACCTGAAGTCCTAAATTTGAACTAATTTTTTCCAGCGTAGATTGGTTCCGCAATTATGCATTAACATATCTACCAAAATATCTAACATATCTACCATTGTATCTAACATATCTATAAGAATTTATTAACTATCTATCAACATATCTACTAACTCGTAGGTAGTAGAGCCTACAATGGACCTCTGTGAGCAAGTGCCCTTTAATTATAACTATCCTGTACAAGTAACCTACGCCAGACACATCATAGAGATTCGCTGAGGGTGTCCATAGGTGTAGATGGCCGGTGATGAGCTGTCGCCAGTTTGGTCCCACAGTTTAAGCGATGTCAGTATCCTTCACAGTAAATGTTGCTGTAGTCACTGCTAATATAACAAAATACAAATCGGTGACATTTGATTTAATTACTGATTAATAACGCAGATTAATGGTAAGCAATGAAAGAAAATCCCTGTGCACTTACAGACGCCCATTCACTGTTTCCTTGGGAGGAGGAAGTATCCTGTTTGGAGTGCATTGGCAAAAGGTGCGACGTGGGGGCGAGGACAGGAACAGGCAATTACCTTTATGACTGACTCGAGGAAGGTAGACCGTTCTCGTTTGTGGTCAGGAGCCTGACAAAGAGGAAGGGGTGTCACGCGGTGTGAAAGCTACCGCCAGGGAATTTCGCGTCACCCGCAGACAGATAAGTAAATTGGCCACCCCTACCGACTGCGAAATGTTGCAGCGAGAAACACACGTCAGAGGGAAGGCCGACGAAACTCCTCTAATAAAGCGACAGGCAGATTGAAGGGGAAAAACTTTTCCGGCTCCGCTCGTTTCGTGCCAAACGATTCTGCCTCGTGCTTTTCACAGGAACAGCTGGGGAACGAAAGAAGTTAATGATGCTTTCCAGTTGAGTAAGAAGCCTCTAAGAGGTCGCAAAACCACGTCTCTTTAATTTTTTGTAGTTGCGTAAGTCAATTTGAAGAGAACACGGAAGGTAACTTAAAAATAATTTGACTTTCGTAATAAATTTTACCATCGTGCTGCGATGAAACAAAAATACTTACATTAGCTTTAGCAGTGGCATTGTAATTCTCGCAGAGGCGGCAAAGAAATAGGAAAACGAGTTCAACGAAGTGGGTAGAGTCTTTAAATGGAATTTTAAGATGAACTTCGATGAAAGTGAAATATGTCTTGAATTAACGTTGGTTTCTTATTCCAAGAAATATTGTGCAAATTCTGTGCCTGGGCACCTCGCCTGTTGATAGCCCGACCTAAATTGAGTCGATGGCTGCACATCGCAGAGACATCGTTCTGTTCTTGTCTGGGAGAAAAGGATGTACATCACCTCTTTGCGTGTTCCAGTGTGCCTGCAACAACTGTAACCCTTTTACGAAAACTCCTGAAGCTTCGTCATCCGTTGTCAACCTGCATAACGATTTAGTTTCCAACACAAGAACGTAGACTTCTCTATGTGATGTACATGAATGTGAGATAAGTCATGCGATACCTCCCAGTATCGCGTCAGACCTTCTTTTGCCCGGCCTAGTGCAGCGACTCGACGTGGCATAGAGTCAACAAGTCGTTGGAAGTCCCCTGCAGAAACATTGAGCAATGCTGCCTCTATAGCCGTCCATATTTGAGAAACTGTTGCAGGTCCATCGTTTTATGCACAAAGTGACCTCTCGATTATGTTCAACAAGTATTCGATGGGATTCATGCCGGGTGATCTGGGTGGCCAAAAGATTCGCTCGAACTGTCAAGAATGTTCTTCAAATCAGTCGCGAAGAATTGTGGATGGGTGACATGGTGCATTGTCATCCATAAAAGTCGCATAATTTTTTGGGCTGCAAATGTTCTCCAACTATCCGAACGTAAGCATTTCCAGTCAGTGATGGCTTCAGTTGGGCCGGAGGACCCAAGCCTTTCTATGTAAACACAGCCAGTACCATTAAGGAATCACTACCAGCTTGACAGAGCCTTGTTGATAACTTGGTTCCATGGCTTCGTGGGGTCTGCGACACACTCGAACACTACCATCAGCTCTTAGCAACTTAAATCGGGAATCATTCGACGTTTTCCCCGTCATCACGGACCCATGTCGTGGTGTTAGCAAAATCACTGGCGTCTCTAGTCTGCTGACATATTTCGCCGCACTGTCTTATCGGATTCTTTCATAGTAAGACCTACATTGATTTCCGCAGTTATTTAAATCACGTGTTGCTTGCCTGTCAGCTTTGACAAACCTACGCAAACGCTGTTGCTCCCGGCCTAAGTAAAAGTGATCGGCCACTACGTTGTCCGTGGTGGCAGGTAATACCCGGAATTTGGTATTCTCCGCACACTCTAGACACTGTGAATCTCGAAATATTGAATTCTCTAATGATTTCAGAAATGGAATGTCCCATGTGTCTAGCTCCAACCACCGTTCCACCTTTATGGTCAGTTTTTTTCCCGTCATACTGCCATAATCACATCGGAAGCCTTTTCACATTAATCACCCGAGTACAAATGACAGCTCCAGCAATGCACAGTCCTTTTATACCTTATGGAGTGATGCTACCGCCATTTGTGTATGTGCGTACCGATATCTAGCGACTTGTGTCATCTCGGTGTATATTTTCTCTGACGCCGCAGAACTGTGCGTCTAAGACCAGCATATCACTGACAGTGGACTGCGTAAATGTGTTCTATAAAATTTGATTAGTTGATCATTAAAATGTATGTTCTGTCTACATCTTCTGTGTAGGTGCAGGCAAAGAAATATTCTAACACCAGTATTCTGTCCGCACCTGTGTATTTTATGTGCGTATGAGCTGGCTATGCGAGACGAACTCCTGATCATTAAGGTTATTTACACTAATTGAGTTGAATCAAGTCAAGTGACGCAGAAAGAAACATGTCATTGAAGGAGATGCTAAAAAAATAGACGATTTGTTGCGTTTGTGCAGCAGTATAACTGGTGATGTCAGCAGTAACAACAAAACAGAAAAAAAGAAAAAAAAGACGCGCCATAAAGGAATCATCGGAATGGGAGAGATATCGGTAGTTGTAGTGTACATATACAGAGAAATAATTGCAGTTTCAAAGAAACTGGATGACTTTTTCCTCAGAAACTGAGAAGTTAATAACGTGTTGCTCTGCCTCTGGGCCTCATGCATAGCTTTGCACTGAGTAACAGGGATTTTGGACACCTCCTAAGGAATATGGTGCCACATTCTGTCGAATTTCCGCGTTAGATCGTCAGAATCCGGAGATTATTGGAGGACCCTACCCATAATGCCCCAAAACGTTCTCAACTGGGAATGGGTCCGAGGCCCATACTGGCCAAGGTAAGGTCTGACCAACACGAAGATTACCAGTAGAAATTCTCACCGGGTGCAGGCGTGCATTATCTTGCTGAAATGAAAGCCCAGTTTGGGTTTCCATGAAGGGTAACGAAACTGGGCGTAGAGCATCTTTGAAGTACAGCTGTACTGCTATGGTGCCGCAAATGACAATCCAAGTGTTTTGGTTGTGATATCCCACCTTTGTCTCGGCTACCTACAAACACGTCTTCGGTGGCCTTCGGGGCGCAGTTCGAAGCGGGACTAATCACTAAAGACAATTCTACTTCAGACAATGAATCCCCAAGCGAAATGTTCCAGACACGTCTGGAAACGGGTTTGTTGGTGTAAAGAGGTCAATGGTAAATTAGGCCAAGTGGGCCACGAGAAACCCACTTTCTGTAAACCGCCTTTTAAACTCCTAGTTATCACTCAAGCACTAGTTGCTCAATGAATCGCTGGCAATGATGAATCCGGGGCCCCAAGGCCTGTCTGACGATTTCTCGGTCCTCACTTTCCGTCGTCTCTCTAGAGCGATCGCTTCCATCTTTACGCAGTGTTCGGCCATGAGTCACTCATTCTCGCCAACATTGCTGGTTAGTGGCATGGCTCCTATTCAAATGTCGAGCGATTCGCCGATTACTCCAAGTGGCTGCTTTTAGCACAACTGCACGGCTTCTCACAAATGCTGACACCTCCGTGTATTGTACACACGCCTATCTCCGTCGCTTATGTACTTTCCAACCGGGTACACGGAATGAAATTTGCAAAGACTTTATGTACTTGTATCCGCATGTCTCTTATTTACTATCTTTGGCAGCTGTGCAGCGAAGCTGTTCTGCAGTATTGCACATTCATCCCTGTCTAATGTCTACAGCTTTGCATTTTCTGTCGGTACCTGTAGGAATGTCAGTGTGTAACCAACTTGCATAACTCCTTCGGGCTGCGTCTTAGAGTGTATATGAACACCAGGTATAAATTTCAATGTCTGGAGTGCCGGCTTATGTGGAAACTAAACGTGGGCAATACACGCAATAGAACAGAGGCTTTTCAGATGTGGTGTTAGACAAGAATGATGAAGATTTTGTGGGTATATCACTAAATCAGTCAGGAGGTACTGAATAACATATATATGTGTATATATATATATATATATATATATATATATATATATATATATAAATGGAATTTGGATAAAATTATTCATTTTCTGTACCTAATCTTTTCAACCAAAATCGACAATTATTATTTGAGGAAGAGACATATTGGACCTTAACACTGATTTGTGATGAAGTGATTTTTCTATATACATAAAATTTCGTAGTAAATATGAAGAGATTGATATCTGACCAAATCTTTCGTAACTCACTGTATTTTCCTATCATTTTCACTTTTTCGCTCCTAATTCCCGGTGGATACCTTTTCCAATCGGGAAACTTTTAAGATAAGGTGCACATTTTAAATATTTCGATCTTTGTCGCTAATACTTTAGATTTTCGTTTTATATTTCGATTTACAAAAGAATAAACTCTAATTTTAAATTCAACATTTATTATCTTTCAAGCTAATGTTCTTCCCACAATCTATTAAAAGTCATCTTCATAAGTTTTTTAAACATTAATATTTGCTCAGTTCGGTACCTGTTTCTTCTGCGTCATCCTCTTTATCTAACTAGTATTTGTTACCTAATTTCACAATTTTGTTTACACACCCAAGAATTTACTGTTTATTTAACTCATTTAGTTGTGCCACCTTACTGTTTCCTTTATTACAAAAAATACGTCTTACCTGTCCATCAATTAAGGGGAGGTTTACCTAAGCACCTCCTTTGTATAGTACCATTCCCTATCTTATCTAGCAAATTATTTAACTTTTTGCCAGTGTCTCCATAATGCATTTTATTGCTGCAAAGCAAGTCTGTTTTTTATTTATAAAGTGCAGAGATTCGCTTTGAAACATGCGTTTTGGAATAGGAATTTTGAAGTCATGCATTCTGAAAGCTTGATTTTACAATCCTGTGGTAATCATGCATTTCAAAATTCTCCTTTTACAAATCCAGCACTCTGATATCCTGCGACCATAAATCCTGCAGTTTCAAATTCTGGATTTTTAAATTCTGATTTTTATTCAGCATTTTTAAATCCTGAATTCTGAACCTGGAGATAATAAAATCGAGAAATTCGAAATACTGTATTCAGAAGTCCTTAATTTTCAATCTGCAACTCAGTACTCAAAAGAACTAAAAAGATCTAAATGTAAGCTGGGTAGTATTTTTACATATATTATTTTAAGAGATTTTGTCACTGATTTCATCTTAAAGTCACAAGTTTTATTTATAGCTGTTGAATAAAAACAAACTTTATTTGACCTTGAATTTAGATCTAGATTTTAGTTTTGTAATTTACAGTTTCATTGTGAGATTTACTAAAATTTCTCTATCGAGGATTCTGTTGAGATTTTTAAGATTCTCAAATATGTGCTGTATTTGGTATACTTCGTGAGTTCTAGATGTACATCTTAAGACATGAAGGTAGTCAAAGATCACGCTTTAAATCATCTGCTCTTTTCACTGCAGCACATAGTACCATTCGCCATGAGGGATTACCCGAGCGATCTAGGGCGCTGCAGTCATGGACTGTGCGGCTGATCCCGGTGGAGGTTTGAGTCCTCTCGGGCATGGGTGTGTGTGTATTTGTCCTTAGGATAATTTAGGTTAAATAGTGTGTAAGCTTAGGGACTGATGACCATAGCAGTTAAGTCCCATAAGATTTCACACACATTTTATAGTACCACACTATAATTGGCAAAAATTCTTATACACAAATGTCCATAAACAAACACTTGTTGGGATGTGTGTCATTTTGTTATATGACAGCTTTTGATTATATTACATTAGATGTACTTTTCATTCCAATTGATCCATAGTGAGGAGGTCGTCCAGGATGTGGAACATGTCAAAAAACAAGAATAACCAATAAATATTTACATTATAAGAATAGATGTGTTGATATGCTGTACCTTCCACAGATCCCAAATGAAGTTGCTCTTGTGGGTGTGGAATTGATTAAAAAAGTCTTAAGTATATCAACATTTAAAACGATATAAAATTGTCATCAGATATTAAATGTTAAATACATCGAGGTGCACATGCTAATTATAAGGCTATTGTAGAGAAGTATCATCAAATAAAGAAAAAAATTACAGTATTTATTTACAATGATTGCATTACTGCACAAAATATGTATTGAAGTCATATGGTACACAAGATCCACATTTTGTGATATTATTAATAAAAGCATGTATCAATTGGTTCTACTAAATATTCATCAGTGCAGTAGAAGAAATTGGGTACCAATAGATACTTTAGACTCTTCTCAAAACTGAACCTTATTATTAGTTAAACTTTCTGTTGTGGATGGTATGTTATTGAAAGTGTGTGTTGCTGAATAGTGCACGCCTTTCAAAATCAGCAGAAGTGAATTTAAATCTTGTGAAACTTATTCTTATTTCTGGCACTGATGCCATGAAATAAGGTGTTGTTTAGGAAAATAAATACAGAAAGGAATAACTCTACTTGGAAGCAATAGTTAGCATCCTCAGTTCCTTAAACAGCCCTCTACAGGATGATCTTGCGCTCACACCAGAAATAATTCGTTTTGCACGTTTTTGGACTCAGCTTAGTTGGTTGGTTGATTTGGGGGAGGAGAAACAACAGTGAGGTCATTGGTCTCACTTGGACTGACAAAATTTTAGATGAGCTTCATGAGTTATCCTAGAAAATAATCTTATATGGATTTATGGAATGAAAGTAAGCATAGTAAGCTAGCTTTTTTATTTTTATATCACCCATTTCCAACAATGTTCGCATAGAAAACAGAGATTGTTTTAGGTGCTTTTATAGTATGCTTCTCCCAGTTACATTTATTATCAACTTGTTATCCCAAGGTTTTAACACTGTCAGTTTCATCTATCTGCTTGCATTAGATTTTAGGCAAGTTCTGAAACATTTATAGTATGTTTTTCCAAGGTTTAGTAACAAAGAACTGACTAGGAACCGGTTATTAATATCCTCAAAATCTTCGATTTACTATTTATTGCAAATGTTTCTATAATCTGCAAACAAATCAAGCTTGGCATTTGGTAATGTTATCGTTGAAAGGTCATTGATATACACATAAGAAGCTAGGGCCCTAGGATGGAACTCTGGGGGACACCACATGTGACTGGTACCCACATCAATGATGCCTGATAGCTTAATACACGATTATTTCCTATCGACTCCCTTTGTTTTCAGTAGGAAATATATGATTTGAACAATCTTGAAGCATTTCTTGTTACCGTAATGTTCTGCTTTACTTAAATGGCTATTGTCTTTCACACATGCAAATGCCTGCGACAGGTCACAAAATTTACCAGTAGCCTGTAATTTATTGTTTAACGAGTTATGTACATTATCACTGTATGTGTAGATAGCTATGTGTAGATGGTCTTCTCAGTATTGGAGTCCTTTAAAAATGCAAACTGTAACTTGGATACTATTTTCTTTGTGATCAGATGGTTAAGAAGACGACTATATAATATGTTTTCTACATTTTTTTAGAATTCTGTCAAAAGTGAAGCTCGATAGAAAATTAATGGTTTTTCTTTATCTACTTTCTTATATGAAGGCTTAGTTTCAACATATTTCAACCATTCAGGACATGTTACACTGATAAAACACCGGTTACACAAATGACTTAAAATGTCACAAAACTCGGGGCACACTGTTCAGTCAACTTTACTGATATATCATACTAGGCATTAGAACTTTTCGATATTAGGGATAACATGGTGGACATTATTTCTACTGGCATTATGAGGGTCATACTCAAATTATTGTTGTTATTTATAAGCATTGGCCTGAGATATTCCATTGCACATCTACTGAAGGTGACAACCACATCTTTTCACTAAGGGCTACGAAGCGCTTATTAAAAAGCTCAGCAACACTGCCCTCATCTGCTTCCCGTGTATCATTTACTCTTAATGCTATGTGCTCCTCTTCATTTCTTGTTCGACCAGTCTCTTCTTTCAATACATCGTATTGTGTCTTTATTTTGTTATCTGACAATGGTTCTGTTACTGCAGTTCCTTTGACATACACGTAACTATTTTTAATATTTTGCAGTATGTTTTGTAATGATCTGTAGCATTTACGTCTGAGCTGTTTCTGATTGATAGGTATAGTTTCCCTTTTGTGTTACAGGATATCTTTATTTCTCAGGCATACCACGGATTTTATTATAGTCATTGGTCTAATCTGGGTTAGCTTTGGAAGAAAACAGTTTTAAATAAGTTAAGGATATTATCAATAAAAGTTTTGTATTTCTCATTCATTCTGTGAGCATTTCACACGTCAGTCCAATTCATGTCTTTGAGGAGTTTCCTGAAATAATCAACTTTTGGATTACTGAATATCCTCTTGAACTCTGATTTAGAAGTTTTCATCTCCTGATCAGTATTAACATTTAGCAAGAGGAACTGCATGTCATGATCTGATAGGCTACGTAATATTGGTTATATTGGTTTTATTTCGTTCATTAGACATTTCTATAAAGATACTATCAATGGCCATCTTTGAGCCATTAGCTATTCTAGTTGGGAAAGTAACAGTGTGATTTCAGTAGAATGACAATGCTATTGACTGCGATACGTTCTTACTGAAAGAATTTTCAAGGAAATCTACATTAAAATCACAAGCAAAAACTAATGCTTTCTGTTTTTGTCATTAGATGAGCCAATAGAGCTTCAAAGTGATTTATGATCAGATTAAAATTGCGTAATGTAATCTAATTAAGTCTAAATTTGTTGCGCTTCCCTGACCCGTGTTGCGCCATGGCATTCACTGGCCGTAACTATTTGACTTCCGACCGGTGCCCGGACGGTTGCTGTAACGAGGGACACATCGCGGCGTGGCAGGCAACACCTCAGCAGCTGTGACACCACAACAAACCCTTTTTGTCACGAGTAAATACAGGTTTTCCAACCATGATTGACATGTGTTGAAGCTAGCGTCGTAAATTGTCATTCAGTCCACCTTCTCCATGACGTAACCGCCGCTGTACCATCGTCCTGAAAAGACCGCCTATCAATGGGGTCCAGCCGTCATCTGACGCATCCAGGTGTCGAACTGCCTTAGTACAACCCTTCGACGTTGTGGGATCCATGGATCGAGGTCCACCTTCCAACTGTCTCCAGACGAGGCCGCGAGTTCTGGTCCTGGCGGGCAAATCGGGACTAACTGACTGCCGTGTCACCATCTGCCAAGGTCGTCATGCCAATATGGTATGGAGGGGTATGTGGGGAGCACACCGCACTCCCGATTGTCGTAATCTTTTCTGATGCTGGAGACGCCAGTTCTGACTCAGGTAGCTCCTCAGATGACATCACATGGCTGAGCATACCTTGTTCCAGTCCTCTGATGAACATCCCTTTCAGTACCGAGAACCGAAACTGGTCCACCATGTAGCAACCAAACACGATGAGCACTGACCTACAGAGGCAGACAAATGAAGATTAGAACTAGTAATAAATCAATAAATGGATGTTGCTACCTGCGAGGAGATTTATACACACCCTGATCTATCATCCTCCACCAGAGCATATCCACATCCTCTATAAACGGCCTCAAATACACTGCTGGAGCCTCCAATGGTGAAGATATGTTCGCAGTATCAAAACCAATGATGGCAGAGGCAACGGGGAAAAAACGAGTAAGTGCCTATTTCTTGTTATCTGGTTGGACCTATATGACTATTTCGCTGTGCGTATTTGTTGATATCTGTATGGACCTACGTAGGTATTCCGCTCTCCTTACTTTCAACATTGTTACTTTGTGATTTTGGTAGTCACAGACACTAACCAAAATAGTATCAGGTGAAAGGTTTCAAATAAGGAAACAATTCAAGATCCTTAAGACCAAGATACTCAAGTACGAGCTCAAATACGAGCCGATCTTTAAGGGAAGAGAAGGGAGCAACTTCGTCCAGGGTACCAGTATGGTTTGTTAGTTAATCCTTCTGCAGGCACCTCAGGGGCAGTTACTTTTATTTTTATACATAATTTACTGACAGCTGCACGACTCTGGGGTGGGAGAGTGAAGGGGTTCAAATTATGAATAATTATTAAACAAGATTCGATTACCGTTGACAAGTTACGCTTTTCACAAGAAGTTACGTATTATTCAGTTCCCCAGGATCAACAAGGAAGGTTGGTGGAACGGTGCAGAACTAAAAATACCAGTGGGTAAGGTATACTGCTGCCGATTTCGCTCAGTAAGTAAACATGAAGATTACATGTAGCTTTATCAACGCACAAAAATAAAGAAATAACAAACCATCCTAATGTTAGTATAAGTGGACTTTGTTTACCAGTTTTATACATCTCAGTGCTCATTGTTGCATGAAATATATCTTTACACAAACTTTTGCAAAGCTTTCGTCCGTAATAATAACGGTTCTCTGAATAAACATATATAATTTCTACAGACCAAAAGTGAGCTAGTAACGACATACAACAAAACCAAGTATATTTATTTATATGTGAGACAACATCTTTCCTTTTAAATAATGATACAGGCCATTACTGAAATTGAAGCGAAAACGTGATCATGAATTGTAGTTTCCATGGAAGTAAAAATCTGAAGCAGTAAACATAAAATGTCACAACATTAGTTGCGGTTGGTAATGCAACGTAGTGTCTGTGTATATAAAAAATATTTAGTGAAGAACAAATACAATAATAACAATGCCACAACATGAGTTGGCAGTAGAATGATGGCAATGTGAAAATACTTTAAGTTAATTTGAGTTGATTGCAAATAATAATTAATTGGAACACACAGTTACTGAAGCAATTATTTAAAGATCACTGAAATGAAATTCTTAAATGCTGTAGCAGATTCATAGACAAAATGATTGATTTCTAAAATGACTCTCTCGACAGTACGGCATGACTTCATGGGAATGAATAATTGACATTGTTACCGGTTTGACACCTACCTGCCACATCAATTTTTATTTGCGGACCGCATCATAGTTGTAAATATGTAGGATCTGTTCTTAAACATGTAAAAGGCAGCAATGGTAAGTGCGTTCAGACATGAAGTAGCTATAAAAGTTCAATAAGTCACCGTTCTATGTCTGATAGCATTTCAGCAGTACCAGATAAATTACTGTAGACAAGTACTTATTATCGTTCCTGTTTCATGCCCTCTGTCGACGTGTAACTGATAAGCTGTGGAAGTTCTGTACACTAATAATTAGTAACTCAGATATTACTCAGTAACTCAGTGTTCAAAAGCATATATCTGAGTCAGAACGCAGCAGAAACATCTCAGTACCCTCTACGTTTTACTCATTGTAACTGGTCACAAGCAAAACCTGGGCGCCAGTGAGTGAGTCGTTACAAGTAAGAACAAAGTTTAAATTTGTGGAAATCATGATTCTTAAGCCGATTACTACAACATGTGATGTAGATCATTTGTAGAGGTGTAGCAGCTGCAACACCTTTCACATCTCGCTTTGCACTCTACGTTCCTTTTCACTCTTTTATCCGTGTGATACTGATTGTTTCATTAAAATGCAGCTGTCCATTTTTATAGTGCTATAGTTCCTGAAGTACCTTGAAATAAATCCCTATAAACTCTCCAAACATCAGAAATATAAACAGCTGTTTCGTTGGCCAACAAACCGTGTAACTAATTATAACTGCTATATCCTATTCTGTGTTTCTATTTAGAACGAAATTTGTGCCATTGCTTATTAAAACAACATTAATTAATATGGCAACTTCTATTCACTGGTACCACACGTTTTATATATTAAGATGTTTTACTTCTGCTGTATCAACAGACTGCTAGTTAACGCTCTAATTATTAAAAATATTTTCGATGTTTTGAGATTTATTTTTACAGTAAAGCTAGAAATATTATAGAACAACTTTGGATTTTAAGCTGATTTTATCGCTTAAGTGCCAGTTTAGCTTATTCTTTGATCAAGCATCTCTCTGTTTTGAACCACGGCTCGTAAAAATATAATATGCTAACTATGAGTTTCACCTCGTAGCAGTACATATCAGTAAAAATTTTTCATACCACTAGACAGCTGGCGGGAGAGAAACCGAGGTTCCGCTGCGGTTCTTATCCTACAAAAATGGTATATTTGACGTAACTTATAAATGTTAACCCATTGGTTCTTATCAAGCCTGCATGTATATGTAATGACGTATATGGAACTCTTAGGTTTTACATACATAACATTGTAAACTTGCTTAGTGTAAGTTGACGTCCCATACGACTAACAAGGAGAGATCCCCAGCGGTGGGATCGACTTTTTGAAACCAAATATACGGTGATGTAGGTTAACATCCCAAGTGTCACAGCCTGCAACTGTTTACCCAGGTGAGCCCTCATTAGCGACTAACGGACGAAAAAAGTCTCGAAATTTTGCCTGATACTAACGCACGTAGGTTTCTTGCGTGGTGTATGTAATAGGATAATAGCTTCATAGACAGGAGCTTGTGGGTTCGAATCTTGGCAGGTGCAGTAAACTGTTTTCATTTTTAAATCGTTACGAAATGACATTGATCATTATTTTATTCAGTTAATTGGATTCAACGTAATTTTCCTTTGTTACATTATTTTAATCACCTTATTAAATTTTTACATTTGTTTCATTTTTTATTTACTTCAATTTTTTCGAATCGGAATTTTCGTGAATGTGAATTTAATTATATTTGTTATCTGTAATATAGAATAATTTGAAAATTCCGATCTATCAGTTAAAAAAAAAGAGCACATAATATGTTTATTGATTGTGCAGTGGTGTGAAAAATGTAATTTTCGTTAACAGATGTGCAATTTTTGCTTGGCAATCGTCATACAAATGTTTAAAACATAACCTAAATACTTATAGCACTGTGGACAAAATAACCCAGATGAAGTTTTAGATAAAAGAAGAGTTTATAAGTGTAATTCAAACATATGAACCCAACAATGCAAACGAAAATATACAGCAATAATGTAAAATAAATTAAATCCAAATTAATACATAATATTAATTACAAATACGTGAACAAAGATTTCAACTGGGAAAAGAATGTAACAAAGAAAATGAGAGAGAACGAAGAGGTTGACATTAGAATGAAAAGGACGTGTCATAGGAATGCAAATAAAAAATTACTTTTAAATAGGTTAATTTAATAAGAATGATGATCAATATAATATGAATAAAGATTTCGAAATAAAAACAATTTACTGCACCTGTCGAGAGTCAAACCCGCAACCTCATTCAGGTGCAGCTACTATCCTATCCATTACATCACACTACCAATATATTAGACGTATCTTTTCTAACGCTACTGTCACTCAAAATTCCGAAATGTTCCTTCATCACTTACTCGCAAATGAGGGTCCATCATGATTAATAGCTGTAATATGTAGTACTTGGGATCTATATAACGGTATAGATGGTTTCAAAAAGTCGATCCAACCGATGTGGACGTCTCCGTGTAGGTCGCTATAAAAAGCAATTGTCGGGGATCACGGATACGCACTAATACAACAAAAAGCACAGGTAGATCTGCTACCCTGTTTTTGTTTCACTTGTTCGCTCATAATCGGCTGATGTGTCGATGGACATGGAGTGAATTTACGGGTTCTGTTTTCGTGTAATGTACGATCTGCTGAAGTCATGTGTAAACACATATTTCTGCTCGCTTGATAGTGACCACTGCCGTTAAATTCCTCATTAATATAAATCATTTTCATCAGACAATAAGAGGAGTGAAATGAGTGTGTTACCACCGATTTTTTAGGACTGTGGACTCAAGACCGAAGGGAACTATGAGGTGATGCTCGATGTCCTGCATTTACCAGGGATCCTATGACTGCAGGGCGTACCTTTGTGGTCAGCTGTATGTAAAACCTCGAGGAAACGTATAAGAGACTGGGTAGGGAACTACCAGAGGTCAATGAATTACAGGAAGCTACACACGATGTTTCTCGTGAATAAGATAGTGTGTTGGAACCCTTGTTGTTCATACTGTGTATTAATGACCTTAGACACGGTATTAATAGTGAAACCAGGCTTTTTGCAGATTACGTAGTTATCTATTATTAAGTACTGTCCGAAAGAAGCTGCATGAATATTTAGTCAGATCTTCATAAGATTTAAAAGTGGTGAAAATACTGTCAACTTATTCTAAATGTTCAGAAATGTAAAATTCTGCACTTAACATAACCAAAAAAGAATCTTAGTATCTTATAACTATAATATCATTGATTCAGTGTTGGAACCTGCCAGCCCATACAAATAACTACGCGAAACACTTTGTAGGGATATGAAATGGAATGATCACATAGGTTCAGTCGTGGGTAAAGCATATAGTAGACTTCGATTTATTTACAGGATACTGGGAAAGTGCAAATATTGTGCAAAGGAGATGGCATACAAATCGCTCGTGCGATCAGTTCTAGAATATTGCTCAAGTGTGTGGGACCTCCAGATGGGACTAACATGGGATATTGAATATTTACAGAGAAGGGCAGCTCGAATGGTCACAACTTTGTTTAAGTGTCACAGAGGTACTGAAGGAATTGAACTGTAGAACCTTTGAAGATAGACGTAAACCATCCCGAGAAAGTCTGTCAACAAAGTCTGAAGAATTGGCTTTCAATCATTCCTCTAGGAATACACTATACACCCCTACGTATCCCCCACATATGGATCTTAATGATAAGATTAGAATAATTACTGCATGTATATAGGCATTAAAAGAGTCATTTTTCCCGCACTCCATAAGTGAATGGAATAGGAAGAAACCCCAATAACTGGTACAGTGGGACGTACACTCTGCTATGCAGACCACGGTGGTCCGCAGAGTATAGATGTCGATGTAGATGTAGACATAGGGTGGGTCGGAGTGAAACTTCAGTGCCTCATGGGCAAGGCATTGGATTACATCGCGGCTAGTGATATGTTTCTAGAGCATGGGGCACGATGTTTCCGACGTTGTCACGTGAGCCAACTGTTGTCTTCAAAAGTCCGTTAAGAAATTACGAAATAAAAATGAAGTTGGACAGGAGGTAAAAGTGACTGAAGGACATGGTCACTCTGCTCTCATCACCGCTACTCTTTCCTCCAGAGCACTTAATCTTCTTCACAGTAAGCACAGTAGGACGATACCAGATAATCACGTTGGTCCCTGCTCTGAATAAAATCCGCGATTTATTGTCAGATACTGGACGGCCGTTGCTCCAATGGCTCGGGGCGACGTCATTGTAATCAGAGCGAATGAGGACGCACTTCCGTAATAGGCAGCTTCCCTCGGTTCTACAGGTTATTCGTAATAAATGTATAATGTTATGTGGTATCAATATTTAGTGAACGATGAGAAAACAGGTCTGGTCGTCTGGCTGAATAGAAGTGCACCAGGAAACTAAGCAATTTCTAATGCTGGGTGCTTAAGACGCTATTAACGGCGTTTTGTATTGTTGGTGCCTCCTTGTTTCATGTTCTCCGTAAGTCACCAACAACACATGCATATAATTATATTCTCTTTTCATTCTTCTGGGTCTCATATCTAAAAGCATTACTTACGAAACGAGATATACACATAGTAAATGGAAGGTGTCAACGAGTGACAGGAATAGGTAGTTTTGTATTAAGCTACGATATACGAAACTGGAACGCAACTATACTTACGGCAGGAGATTTTAAACTGAGTAATTCGGAGGCAAGGTACCAGAGATCGAAGAAGAATATTTACTGTTTTATTGACACACACACACGGTCTGCGTCTTATGGGAACAACTCTCTTGCTTCTGCTCAAGTGATGGCCACAACTTTCAGTGCGTGCCAGACATAGGCACACAAAATTTTGCCAGACTACCTCAAATATCCTCTTTGTCTGTCCATTATAAACATGAGTGCCTGATCTCAAAATATTCGCTTTACATCCGTAACATTTTATGTAATTTTGTTACTAAAGTTTTTTCCTATCGCCGTTGCAAAGCACGTCAGTCTTATTAACTAATATAGGCTGCAAAATGCAAACATCAATTCAAGAATAGTTGAAACAATAGTTTGAGAAAAGTAGTACGCAGCGCTGAATGCCTTTATTAAAGCTACAATAAAAACCTATCAAGTAACCAAGTAAATCTAAATTGAGCTTTTTTCTGTCATCATTTACAGGCTTTAGTTGGTAAGCCATTTTACGTAGACACTGGGACTCAGCATTCATGGAGCATCTGGGGGTCGGCACTGTCAGTATATTTTCACGCGTTCATAAGTGGAACGGTGTTAATACTCACCACAACTACAAACCGTGTTATTACAATAATACTATTTTCCATTATTGTTTGCCGCATCATACACTACTGGCCATTAAAATTGCTATACCAAGATGAAATGCAGATGATAAATGGGTATTCATTGGACAAATATATTATGCTAGAACTGACATGTGATTACATTTTCACCCAAATTTGGGTGCATAGATCCTGAAAAATCAATACTCAGAACAACCACCTCAGGCAGTAATAACGGCCTTGATACGCCTGGGCATTGAGTCAAACAGAGCTTGCATGGTGTGTTCAGGTACATCTGCCCATGCAGCTTCAACACGATACCACAGTTCATCAAGAGTAGTGACTGGCGTATTGTAACGAGCTAGTTGCTCGGCCACCATTGACCAGACGTTTTCAAATGGTGAGAGACATGGAGAATATGCCGGCCAGGGCAGCAGTCGAACGTTTTCTGTTCCCAGAAACGCTCGTACAGGACCTGCAACATGTGGTCGTGCATTATCTTGCTGAACTGTAGGGTTTCGCAGGGATCGAATGAAGGGTAGAGCCACGGGTCGTAACACATCTGAAATGTTACGTCCACTGTTCAGCGTGCCGTCAGTGCGAACAAGAGGTGACCGAGACGTGTAACCAATGGCACTCCATACCACCACACCGGGTGATACGCCAGTATGGCCATGACGAATATATGCTTCCACTGTGCATTCACCGCGATGTCGCAAACACGGATGCGACCATCATGATGGTTTAGACAGAACCTGGATTCATCCGAAATAAATGACGTTTTGCCATTCGTGCACCCAGGTTCGTCGTTGAGTACACCATCGCAGCGCTCCTGTCTGTGATGCAGCGTGAAGGGTAACCGCAGCCGTGGTCTCCGAGCTTATAATCCATGCTGCTGCATACGTCGTCGAACTGTTCGTACAGATGGTTGTCTTGCAAACTTCCCCATATGTTGACTCAGGGATCGAGACGTGGCTGCACGATCCGTTACAGCCATGCGGATAAGATGCGCGTCATCTCGACTGCTAGTGATACGAGGCCGTTGGGATCCAGCACGGCGTTCCATATTACCCTCCTGAAGCCACTGATTCCATATTCTGCTAACAGTCATTGCATCTTGACCAACTCGAGCAACAATGTCGCGATACGATAAACCGCAATCGTGATAGGCTACAATCCGACCTTTATCAAAGTCGTAAACGTGATGGTACGCATTTCTCCTCCGTACACGAGGCATCACAACAACGTTTCACCAGGCAACGGCGGTCAACTACTGTTTGTGTTTGAGAAATCGGTTGGAAACTTTCCTCATGTCAGCACGTTGTAGGTGTTGCCACCGGTGCCAACCTTGTGTGAATGCTCTGAAAAGGTAATCATTGGCATATCACAGCGTCGTCTTCCTGACGGATAATTTCCCGTCTGTAGCACGTTATCTTTGTGGTGTAGCAATTTTAATGGTCGGTAGTGTAGTATTCCTTCGACTTAAAGTCTTGTAGATATGAAGCATTTCTTTTTCTCTGCACTGGAAGCCGTATAGAACAGGGTAGCTCTCTGCCAGCATCAAAACTGCGTTCTCAGTAGGAGAGAAACTTCACCCGAAACTTTTTGAGAGACTATGGCATCAGGTTCGCAACCTCGTCCCGATAATGACACTCACCACTTAGTATTTATATTCAAGTGTCTTCGCATCCTCTTGTCCACCGCTTACGTTCGCAAGACACGGTCCTCATGCTGTCATATGTCCTAGTGATGCTTCTCCTTCAGCAACTGTCGTTGATACCAGCTAGTCCATTATTCTTCATATATTGCTCTGACTACAACTGCTTCCTTTGCTCCTGGAGATTCCTTGTATAAGAGATAGGCAAATGGAAACTAGGATATAAGAAAGTAAGCAAGCCGTTTATTATTTCAAAAGCATTCGCCATAACTGTTAATACATTTATCCCTCTCTTAGACAAGGTGGCCCTCATGGAAAAAAATGTCTGCGGTTCCCTACGGAACAATGACTGTACACAGGCATGCTCCTCTCTTCTCCCGAAACAAATCGGCGGCCGCGATTGTGTTTCTGCACTCTAAAAGAATGGAAATCGTATGAGGAGGGATCGAGACTGCATGAAGAAAGTGTAAGGTCTTCCGAGCGAAACTTCTTGAGCATATTTGAAACAATCTTGACAACACGAGGACCCGCCACAAGAAATCCATCTCTAGATATACGAAACCAAAGCATTATGGCGCAATAGTAATACGATAATTTGTATATTCATGAGAATGCTCGACGATGAACTATAAGCTGGTCAGAATAGACACAATTGAAAGGCGTGTTATTATGAAAATTAATGGGTGAAATATAAACTAAAACTCGTTGGGAAATTAGAAGTATGTAGAGATTTACTAAAATATACGGGAAATACCAGAATATTCGAGTGTTTTTGGAAAAGAAAGCAATAGTATCATGGAGGACAGAAGAAATGAGAGATCTTGAAGGTAACAGCATCAAGTGATCTCAACTAAGAGAAAGAAGTGTTTTGGAAATAAATCATCAAATTTAAAAATTTAAAGGTGTAAGGATCAGTATACACAGGAATAAGGAAGAAACAACATGTGGAGAAACTGAAGGAATAATGAAAAACTAAGAAACAACAAAGACGGAAGAGAGACTGAAGTTGTTACGTGACCGTAGTACGTCAATATGTGAGAGAAATAGACCGTGATATCGGACCTGAGACTAATAGAGATGTAAATTCTTCGTCGTACGTCGATAGCTGCTTCATATCGTTCGAATCAAGCACTGTTTTCCAAATATTGCTGCGGTCTGAGGTTTGGTGGCTATGAAAAGTGGCGTAATTTTCGGCCATTACGTGTAACGACTTAGTTCTAATAACGTCCAGTGGTGGCAAACTCGAAACGGCGTGAACCAAGGTGGCTGGCCATTGCCGAGAAAATTACAGGAAATCGCGCGACCAGCTCTCCATACGAAATATCAAATAAATATTTAGGCCCTCGTGGTCTCGCGCCCACCTCCGTTACCAACCGTATCGCCGTGCTCGGAGTGAGAGAACACGAGAGTGGTCGCAAGTGTTCTCTGTGTGTGTGTGTGTTGAAGCGTGTGTGCGAGCTTGAGCGAATGCCCCTACGGCGGGTCGCGGCCGGCCGAGTAGTTGCGGAAACAAAAGTAATAACGGCACAACGTGTGCGGGCTACGCAATGAGCCCTGGCCGGCCAGCCCGGTTGCCTCTCCCTCTCGAGGAGACTTCGGCTCCCTTCGGTGGCTGTCGGTGCAGCTCGGCGGCTCCCGCCCACCGCCGGCGGACGTACGGCCGGGTGGCGGCAATCAGTGGCGCCCAGCGTGCGTGCAGCATACTGATGAGAAGGCAACCCGCGCGACAGCAGCGGCCGTTGGGTGGCCGCACTGCTGGGCGCCGCTGCTTCACGTATACGTGGCGCACAATCGAATGACGCCTACAGCTCTCATTTATACATGTTCTTAAAGATGTTGTTTCTTTTCTAGGATATCAAGCAAAATAAGTGCGAGGAAAATAGAATTTCTCGTCTAAAAATCATTAAGTTAATAAATTTCTACTTTCACCGAAGTACAAGTGTTCTCTCACACCTTTTTTTCTATTTATCGTGTAACGTAGGTGAAGAGAAAACGCCTTATCACCTTCTTAATTCAACCTTTCTATCTTATTATTCTGTTACTACATTTATTATATGAACTATGGTAGCTGAGGCAATTAACATTGTCTGTAATTTCAAGATGTATGTAATTCGGAAATGATTCTGAATGTTAATATAATTTTCTTCTAAATGTTAATTGTTTTGTACGTATTGACCGACTGAATACGGAAAGGAATCTTATATTTTATGCCGTTATTATCCTTTGTAGAATACATTGTTATGTTACACTTGTGCATCGTTACGAAATTAATTTCGTATAAAATCTATGAATCGTTAAGAACTGGGTAGTGTTTCACTATTATTCTCATGAACTCTTGCTGGTAGAAAATTCCATGGATTGATCGACTACTGGAAATTACTGACAGACACCAGGATAGAAGCGACTGTAAATGGCTGCTGCAGTAAAGGGTCAGTTTCTGAACTTGATAATCGTATGAGTACTGGTGCTGAATCCTAAAGTCATTTTTCTGCCAGAGATATGCAAACTATTACTTCAACAAACCATACTATAGAGCGCTATCTCCCATTTTGAAACACAGTCTCCTTTCGGCAGCCAACATAACTAAGAACGTATTTGGGTTCAAATGGCTCTGAGCACTATGCGAATTAACTTCTGAGGTCATCAGTAGCCTAGAATTTAGAACTAATTAAACCTAACTAATCTAAGGACATCACACAGATCCATGCCCGAGGCAGGATTCGAACCTGCGACCGTAGCGGTCGCTCGGCCCCAGACTGTAGCGCCTAGAACCGCACACATATTTGGGACTACAGTCTATGCAGCCCCTAGGATATGTGCCGTAAATAGTTCGTTTCAGGAAATATTTCATACAACAATCGAAAATTAAATTTTTAAAATGCCAAACAGTGAAGATGAGCAATGGTTTTGCTTGACCTCACCAGTAGGCTAAAGAGTAAGAAAATACCTTCAGTTCAAACTCTAATGAATGACAGTAATTGCTAAAACGTAAAGTGACATTTTATTGATTATAAGAAAAAGAAGCAACAACTTCCACTACAAATAACCAACGGGCAATTCACAGTTCGTCAATTTACTTAACGAGTGAGAGTACAGTAAATAATTACATCCAGACTCTCATACTTCGTACCTTAAGCATTACGAAGCAGAGAGTAAAAAATTCAGATATAATCTAGGATTACAACAGGACATACGAGGCTACTGACGTACTCCATCAATCAACAAAGAAGAACACCTGAAAATGAAGGACCAGTTGCTGACCAATTACGCTTATATTTTGTAGACTCTAGTAGATCCCAGTTCTAACTTAAACAAATCGACAAGAAAGTCTTCCTAGGAGATTCAAATGGTTCAAATGGCTCCGAGTACTATGCGACTTAACTTCTGAGGTCATCAGTCGCCTAGGACTCAGAACTAATTAAACCTAACTAACCTAAGGACAGCACACACATCCATGCCCGAGGCAGGATTCGAACCTGCGACCGCAGCGGTCGCTCGGTTCCAGACTGTAGCGCCTAGAACCGCACGGCCAGTCCGGCCGGCCTTCCTAGGAGAACTAGAGATATCACACACATACTAACATGTATCATAGAGTGTTCGGACGTTTTGATGAGGATTGTGAAGAATATCCGAAAAGATATTTTCGAAAAGTATATTTCGACGAAACTAGAAGAACAGTAAACGAACGCGTTTATGAGGAAGAGTGCCACACAATTCAAGAGATAAGGCGAAGCCAGCGGTAACGAAGAAGCAAGATGATGTGATTAGGTTACCGATTTCAGGAACATTCATGATCTATCCAGAGAAAGTACTGTTTAGGGAAGGAAAGTCATTGAAGCAGCTGAAATGTCTAAGAATGACTACAGTGTCAGTAGAGGTGACGGCTATAGATTTCCGCAATCGGGGAAGTAACCACAGCGCCACAGTAAGCGATAGACAGAAACAGCTATGCAAAGAGCTGAAGCGGCAGTATCTGTTTTCAGTATTTCCCAATGACTACGACCCACCAATAGCAGCCTAAAGATTTCTACCGATCAGCAGTACTTCTCCGAATAGGCGCAGGAAAATAGCTTTTAATAAATGAACGCGTCCATCGACAGTGTTTATCCATCTTGGGACGCCAGTGGACCTGCGAAGATGATCCCGGCAGGAAGATAGAAACGTCAGTAATGAAAATGTTTGCAGAGGAATTTGATCATGTATAACTTTTCAGATTTTATCATCAATGACAACGGCCACGAAAACGTGCAGACTTATACAACACTATTTTAAGCTACAACAGCAAAAACAATGAGACCTGCACACTGTGAAGTCTACATCTACATCTACATCTACATTGATACTTCGCAAGCCACCCAACGGTGTGTGGCGGAGGGCACTTTACGTGCCACTGTCATTACCTCCCTTTCCTGTTCCAGTCGCGTATGGTTCGCGGGAAGAACGACTGTCTGAAAGCCTAAGTGCGCGTTCTAATCTCTCTAATTTTACATTCGTGATCTCCTCGGGAGGTATAAGTAGGGGGAAGCAATATATTCGATACCTCATCCAGAAACGCACCCTCTCGAAACCTGGCGAGCAAGCTACACCGCGATGCAGAGCGCCTCTCTTGCAGAGTCTGCCACTTGAGTTTATTAAACATCTCCGTAACGCTATCACGGTTACCAAATAACCCTGTGACGAAACGCGCCGCTCTTCTTTGGATCTTCTCTATCTCCTCCGTCAGACCGATCTGGTACGGATCCCACACTGATGAGCAATACTCAAGTATAGGTCGAACGAGTGTTTTGTAAGCCACCTCCTTTGTTGATGGACTACATTTTCTAAGCACTCTCCCAATGAATCTCAACCTGGTACCCGCCTTACCAACAATTAATTTTATATGATATATGCCTATTAAGTAAATTGCAAGAAAACCTATTAATTCTATTCTGTTCTAAAGGTGGAATCTTTTCCTTATTGTTGAACAGAGTGTTCGTAGTACAGTAAGCTGATATACATATCCTTGATTTTAATTTTCTGGCAAGTATCTCTGAATTCCTACCTGCACATAGCACGTTGACTGTGTGTTTAAGTTCTTCTGAGACGGATACAAATGTGCTGTTATTTTCTGTCTCTTATTTCTGCTAAGGGTAGGACTGTAACCATTACTGTAAACTGTGTCATTAATTGCTGTTATTTAGTTTTCAGATACGTCGGTATTTCGCATACAAAAGGGATGGTGTACGAGTCAGTGAAAGGCTGCACTTCCCTGTGTCGCAAGATGCTGGGAACTGTGCAGCTATTACTGTGTCTGTAAAAGTTATTTTCCGCGATACCTTAAATAAATGCTTTTGCTTGCTCATTTTTACTGCTATATCCAATAACTTGGATGATTTTTCTCTTAACTCCAATATAAACTTAATGTTACTTTCGTGTGAATTTAAATTTTGCTAAAATTTGTTTGCCTGTTGGTATATCTGTTCCTGTACACAAGCACAGTACATCGTCTACTTGTCTGATCCTGTATTGCGTTTTAGAATCTACGGACTCTTTATCTAAAATTTATGCTTTCAGATAATGAGATATGTTTAACAATAGTAGTAGGTAGTCAAGGATATTGGCTACTATAAAGAAAAAACGGCCTTTTAAAGATGTGATTGCCACCAAAGCATTTCACATATTTGAGACATTCAGATACTTGTGTGAGCTGACTCATCCAGATGCTTCTCATTGCTAATATAGAGTATGGGATATTAAAACTTCTCGTTTCGCGAAGTGATCGAGCAGTACTCTAAAACGGGTCACACAAGTGATCAGTAAGTGGTCTCATTTACACGTGAACCACAAAAATCTTCCAAGAAACCCAACTGAGCTAATTACGTTCCCTGCAACTAACCTTACGTGTTCATTCCATTTAACATCATTCTGTACTGTTAAATGTAAGTATCTAATCAATGTGATTGGGTCAAGCAGCACATCAAGATTGCTTTCCCTGCTAATCTGCCGTTAACGTACGTTTTTCCACATCTGGAGAAACCTGCCATACATTACGCCAAATAGAAATTCTCTCTAAGTCTTCCTGTATAATAAAGTCAAATATTGACGTCACTGTCTTATATACAAACAATCTGTTTACTTATCTCCCTATAAATCGGTTCTTCTGTGTGTTTGAAGCCAACTATAAGAATTAACAGCATTCCCTCATTGACATCTAAATAATTATATCCTCTTGAAATCTATTTCCTTAAGAGCGAAGTATACATTATTGAGCTACCTTCCAGACAAGAAGAAACAGTAGTTTGTAGATATTTTGATTTAAGTTTTATAATCTCTTTCCTCCTCTGCAGTTGTTGCATATACACCTCTCTCTAGCACCATGGAAGTTATTCCCTGACGATTTAGCAGATGTCCTACCATCCTGTCCCTTCTTCTTCTCAGTGTTTCCCATATATTCCTTTTCTCGCCTGTACTGCAGAGAACCTTGTCCTTCCTTACTTCATCAGTCTCTGTAATTTTCAACATCTATGGCACCACACCTCAAATATTTAGATTTTCTGCTAATCCGGTTTTCTCACAGTCCATACGGTGCTCCAAATATATATTCACAGAAATTTCTTTCTCAAATTAAGTTCCATGTTTCGTACTAGTGAAGTTCTAATGGCCAAGAACGCCCTTTTAGTAGTGCTAGTCTGCTTTTCATGCCCTCTTACTCCGTCCACTACGGGATACTGTGCTGCCTATTTAGCGGAATTAGCTTAATTTACTTTGTAATCTCCATTTCTGATTTCAAATTTCTCGCTTTTCCCATTTCTGCTACTTCTTACTGACGCCTTCCTTCGATTTACTCTCAGTCCATATTCTGTACTCATTAGACTGTGAACTCCATTCAACACACTCTAGAATAATAAAAGATACGTAAGTGAGAAATGTGCTAGAATCATTATTTTGCAGTTTCAATCTAATTTGGGTTGTCACTTTTGCAAGTAGTGTACAGCAAGATAGTAGGACACAACATTATACACGCAGTTATCAGGCTAAAAAAATTAATGTGTACCCAAACAGATCATGATCCAACATTGATGGAAATAATCAATATAGCACCTCAGAGTCCTGAGACAGGTTAATACAAAGCAGTGAGGCTTGTTAAAGGGAACAGGATACAATGTTTTAAGAGTAAGTTAAAAGAGGTGAGGTATATCTGGAAAGAGATGCCAATGTCAGATTCAATTCATCCCGTATTTACGTCTATGTTTGTAAGTTCCTTTCGTAATACGTTACCCAGAAATTCCGTTTAAAAAAAAAAGACAGTAACCTGTAGATAACTAAGCGAATTAAAATCTCACGTAAGAGGTAGAGAGAAATTTATAATTTATGTAAAGGCCAGAATAAATAAATATTGCACATTACTTGCGTACTACAGAAAAAAAGAAAAACAATAATATTTTATGCAAGTCATTAAAATGTCAAGAAGTACGTAAAAGCTCACAGGAATAATAATCCCGGTAATAAGATTGAAACTATGTCGAATATTTTGTAACAGGAGGCAGGACAGTCATACAGATACTAGATACCATAACAATTAAACTAAATGACAATATTATGACTGCTGAGTCATAAGGTGCGATTACTTTCAACACTTTCTTCATGTTGTGGCAGAAGTAAGATTAAATTGTACATTTGAAGAAGCAAGAAAACATATTGAAAACGTCACTCGAGTAAACTTTAAGTAACTAGGAGTAGCACCAACCTCCTTCATTGAAATTAATGCAATTACAAATTCTAAAGCACAGAAGCTCATATGGTGTTGAGGGAATTTCGAGCAGAACACTGTAAAATTGTTCCAAATTCATTTGTCATGTCTTAGTGACATATGTAATGCATCAGTGGCTCAAGAAATTTTGCGAAGTTAAAATATGCATCTGTTAAATCTCTTCATGAAAAAGGTGACAACGACTTAAACAAGTATTGCCTAGTTTCCTTCACTGACATTTTTAAAAAATAATCGAAACAGTGATGCCTCACACTTGACTAGAAAAAATTTCCTTGGTGCAATTACAGATTAGATTCCAGAAGGAGTACTCGACTGAGAACACTGTTTATATGTTGACTCAACAAATAGTACATGTATTAAATAATAAAATATGGCCAGCTGGCATTTTTTGTGTCTTTAGAAGGCGTTTGATTGTGCAGCTAATGTTACTCTCTTATAAAAACTCAAGTTTTATGGAACTGATGCCCTTACTTACAGCTGGTTTGAAGCATACTTAACAAACAGAATGGAAAAAGTTGTGCTGAATAATTCAATGTTGGAAGTGTAGAAAACTTCAGTGATTGAGAAGGCGTTAAACATGAAGTCCCACAGGATTTACATTTCACACCAATCACTTGTCTATGAGATTAAACGTTTATTCGACATACAACCAGCAGAATTCGTACATTTTTCAGACGATGCCACTGAGAGAAAGCAGAGCAAGAGATTGTAAATAGTGTTTCCAAAATAATTATTAAGTAGATCGCAGGAATGGACTCCTGCTAAATTTTGAGAAAGTGACACACTATATTCATTTATGTACAACAAATAGCCATACCTTTAACTAATGAAGCACTTGAGCAGGAGTCAGTAAATAGGGTAGAAAGCTCAAAATTTTTAGATGTACATTTTGATGAAAAGTTGAACTCGAAGAAGCATATTAGGAACCATCTTGAACAACTAAATTCAGCTACCCTTTCTCTTCGTATGATTGCTTATCTTAAAAACGATAATGCCTCACTGAATATTTTTCTGGGGTAACTAGCCATTTACAAAGGAAATATTGAATGTACAAAAGCGAGCAGTGTGAATAATAGGCTACGTCCCCAAGGGCGTCCTGCAGGTACCTCTTCAAGGAGCTAGTCATTTTAAATGTGCCTTCACTATACGAGAACAGTAAGTCCGTACATACAACACTGGAGGAAGAAAAGACCTTCCTTACCCGTTATTAAAGCTGCCATTGGCACAGAAAGGAGTTCAACATGCAGCAACAAAAATCTCAGATCGCTTACCAAATAAAATAAAACATCAGAAGGTAGGAATGCAAATTTTAAATCTAACCCAAAATAATTTTTCCTGGATAAGTCATTCTATTTCATACACGAACTCCTGCTGAAAAACTGGCACCCGGGAAAAAAATACTGTAGTGTAGTTGCACGAGTCGAACTAAGGAAACAATGTGCTCATCATTTTATACACTGATCATGTATGCATATCCTGTAAACTCACTCGTTTAATGTCATTTGGATAGAACAGTCATTCAAATGATTTGGGAAACATGTAAGTAGTTCAGTAACTAACTATTTTGCAGGTATTATTTTCAATATTATTCCGAAGCGTGAAGGAAAATTGGGAAGGGGAGAGCTCACAGAACAATATAGGAATAATTATTTCCACAACTAAAGAGCTACGACAGAAATCGGATCATGCGACAAGAAATAAAATATTACCATAAAACAACTCATGATGGAGAAGAAAAAAACCAGCTACGAGAATATAAGCATGCTTATTGGTCCGGCCAGGTCCTCGCCAAGGCGCTTTGCTCGGACACCTGGAGACTTAATGAAGTCCGTTCCGGTGCTGCTTGCCGGCAGCAGTGAAGTCGGAATGTCCGCTTCCCGAAACCGCGAATCCGCTTACCAGCTTACGCTGCTATTTTAGTGACGCGACTTATTTCTGACGTCGGCTGCTGCCCCTACCTCTGTGTTTTAGCGTACCATCGGCTCCGCTTCGCATGGAACCTGCGGTGTGGCTCTTGTTGTGCACCTTTGGATCTTTTAAAGAGTGCACTGCCGCCCCGTCAGTTGTTTTAACATTTCAGCAGGCACTCTAATTTCGAATTCTGAGCCTGACGAAAATTGGATGGAGCTGACGCATACGAAGGTCTGCTGAAAAGTACACTACTGGACATTGAAATTGCTACACCACAAAGATAACGTGCTACAGACGCGAAATTTAACCGACAGGATTAAGATGCTGTGATATGCAAATGATTAGCTTTTCAAAGCATTCACACAAGGTTGGCGCCGGTGGCGACACCTACAACGTGGTGACATGAGGAAAGTTTCCAACCGATTTCTCATACACAAACAACAGTTGACCGTCGCTGCGTGGTGAAACGTTGTTGTGATGCTTCGTGTAAGGAGCAGAAATGCGTACCATCACGTTTCCGACTTCGATAAAGGTCGGATTGTAGCCTATCGCGATTGCGATTTATCGTATCGCGACATTGCTGCTCGCGTTGGTCGATATCCAATGACTGCTAGCAGAATATGGAATCGGTGGGTTCAGTAGGGTAATATGGTACGCCGTGCTGGATCCCAATGGCCTCGTATCACTAGCAGTCGAGATGACAGGCATCTTATCCGCATGGCTGTAACGGATCGTGCAGCCACGTCTCAATCCCTGAGTAAACAGATGGGGACGTTTCAAAGACAACAACCATCTGCACGAACTGTTCGGCGAAGTTTGCAGCAGCATGGACTATCAGTTCGGAGACCATGGCTGCGGTTACTCTTGACGCTGCATCACAGACAGGAGCGCCTGCGATGGTTTACTCAACGACGAACCTGGGTGCACGAATGGCAAAACGCTATTTTTTCGAGTGAATCGGGGTTCTCTTAACAGCATTATGATGGTCGCATCCATGTTTGGCGAAATCGCAGTGAACGCACATTGGAAGCGTGTATTCGTCATACGGCGTGATGGCATGGTGTGCCATTGGTTACACGTCTCGGTCACCTCTTGTTCACATTGATGGTACTTTGAACAGTGGAAGTTACATTTCAGATGTGTTACGATCCGTGGTTCTACCCTTCATTCGATCCCCGTGAAACCCTACATTTCAGTAGGATAACGCACGACTGAATGTTGCAGGTCCTGTGCTGACCTTTCTGGATACAGAAAATGTTCGACTTCTGCCCTGGCCGGCACATTCTGCAGATGTCTCACCAATTGAAAACGTCTGGTCAATGGTGGCGAAGCAATGGCTCGTCACAATACGCCAGTCAGTACTCTTGATGAACTGTGGTATCGCGTGAAACTGAATAGGCAGCTGTAGATGTACACACCGTCCAAGCTCTGTTTGACTCAATGCCCAGGCGTATCAAGGCCGTTATAACGGCCAGAGGTAGTTGTTCTTGGTACTGATTTCTCAGGATCGATGCACCCATATTGCGTGAAAATGTTATCACAAGTCGGTTCTAGTGTAATATATTTGTGCAATGAAAACCCGTTTATCATCTGTATTTCTTCTTGGTGTAACAATTTTAATGGTCAGTAGTGTTATAACTCCGAATTTATCATGTGAAAAGTCTTGATTTTTTTAATGAAACAAAATTTGTTAACATTCAACATTTTTATTCTTCATTTCTTCATATTTGCAGCCCTCTGCCGCAATAAGGCTCCTAATTGTAGTCAGTAACATGGAGGTGTAACTATGTCGGCAAGTCAGAAACAGCTTTCTGTAACCGAGTTTTCCAAACCATAAGAACACCTTTGAGGACTTCACTTTGATAATGATGAAGAGGTGTAGCAGAGGCGAGGCTGTGACCCCGCAACCACGTTCAAATATTCTACCGTCACGGTGTCAACAAACTGGTCTCTCGTTTGGTTCAAATGGCTCTAAGCACTATGGGAATCACATCCGAGGTCATTAGTCAACTGGACTTAGAACTACTTAAACCTGACTAAGTTAAGGACATCACACACATCCATGCCTGAGGCAGGATTCGAACCTGCGACTGTAGCAGCGGCGTGGTTCCGGACTGAAGCGCCTACAACCGATCGACCACAGCGGCCGGCGGTCTCTCGTTTCCAGTAATGTGTTTGTCACCAGTATAACTACGTTCAGACATAAACATGTGGACATGAAGCATAAAGGTGTAGAATGTTAACAATGTTTGTTTCATTAAAAAAGCTTTAAAGTTTTTAATTAAATAATTTTGGGCCTTGGCTCGCGATGTTATAAAGTACAAAAGCACTAAACTGCCGAATTTTCCACCGAATTGTTGTGGTTGTATTCGGGTCGGTTCACTGCTGGATGATGGTGGTGTTCTGCTGATGGTGATCGTTCTTTCCCAGTCGTGCGTAACGTTCATGCTCCGACACGCGAGTGCTAACAGTTCTCTCGCTTTCACCAACATAGACTTTGCCGCAGAGCAACAAATCAGCTGTAGCAGAATACAACGAGGAAGTCGCCATTCTATCAATCTTCAAGAAGCTCGCCTGCTTCCTCGGCAGCCGTAGATGCAGCTACGGAAAATAAAAGAGGGTAATGAAATAATCAAACGTCCTAACAACATGAACAGGAAGGATGACTGTTAGTTACCTAAGGCCTGGCTTCCAGCGATTCCAGCATCACTGTTCTCCAGTCAGCAGCACCGCGTACACAGTGGCTGCGAGAGTACTGCCATGCGGTCTTAACGTCTCGTCGTAGGAAAACAGGGGTACAAGCTGCCGATTGCGTTTCAGTCGCCAACGAGAGATTTCCTACCAGTCAGTTACCAGAGTAGCACAGGCAACAGCCAGTTGGTACACTGCTTCCCGCCAGTGATCTCCTAGAGTTGTAATTTTGTCGTATGATGACATGGTTGGAGATCGTGGCTGTTATTTGAAGACAATGTTGATGGTGTTTTGACAGCAACCAGCCACAAATTTAATTTCAGTTCCTTTATTCAAAGGATACCGTTACCGGTTTCGAATCGTTGTGATTCATCTTCAGACGGTTTACACGTTTTCCTTATAACATGTGGTGTGTTTCTTACAGATTAATTGTCCTAAAATATAAATAATACATAATTAGAAGCATGCCACACACAGATGGTTGCGTTACAGATTTTCGTTGCATGTGACTTACTTGAGATTTCGGTTTGGAGTGTTTGTTTTAATAACATTTGTCCAACAGATGTGAATACTTTCCCACAGCATTCTTGTTGTCGCACACGTAAATTTTTCTCACTGAACTCTTTATATTTGCCACAAAGAAGATATCTACCAGGCACCACGTGTTTGGATACATACAAAGAGCTTAAAAACATATCCGTATCAAAGATGCTACGATATATCGTAATATTTGAAGATGTCCTATATTTGGAAGGGATCATATTTTCACTTACGCAACTGAAATGCATTTTACCCTAGTACAGAGACATTGATTTTTTGAGTTGATACTGTTACATTAATTATACAGTTGTTCCTTTTTTTTCTTTTAGTACTGTATAGGTCAGCCGCCAGGACAGCACAGGCAATAGCCTACCGTACAGCTACCCTTCTAGGCAACTACTCTTCAAATTGTCCAACGACATCCGAGTTATATTTCGTCGGTAGCCCCCAGATAATCAAAGTAGACAATATGTAATGGAAGACGTTCACCGGTATCCAACAGTGATCCGTCCTGAAGAGAACCGCAGCAAGACGGTGGAAACGCCGGAAATTTATTTCTTTCGTAGCTTGTAATGATGCTGCTCAGTACCCAAAATCATATTGTTCAAAATGCCACAGTCCGTGGAAGCCTACGAAATTGTACCTTTAAGATTTTTTACATAAAAAATTCTGAGCCATTGATTTCCAGCACGCCCTCGTACATTGCGTAGACAGGGGAGTAATTTAGAGGACACAGAAGAGTAAAGAAACTTTTAAATTACGATGGCATCACAGGTCACCTCACTGAGGTCTGCATGTAGCTGTGAGTATTTCGTCTCTGACAGTACTCTCTGGCTATAGCAAGCTGGGTCCTTTTCGGAGCTCACCTGGGTAAATACTAGTCAAAATGCTTAAACAACTGTGCGTATGGCATCATTGGCCGGGAGACTCCATCTGTGATGTTCCGCCCTGTTATATGTTTCTATTTGACACCACTTCGGCGACTGAGCGTCAATGATGATCAGAAGAACGCATATACCCAGTTCGCAGCGGAGAAAGTCAAAGACCTGGCCGGGAATCTAAAGTTTAACCACAAGACCACGAGCTACTGACAGCCCCTTACCAACGCACAATGACACTTTCGAGCGTACTAGATGGTGTTAAACTGGTGCCAGCTGGCCATGTGACTCAGAACGGCTGACATAGGGCACAGTTGGCAAGTGGTGTCCGTGTGTGTGTGTGTGTGTGTGTGTGTGTGTGTGTGTGTGTGTGTGTGTGTGTGAGTGTGTGAAAGTCTGTTGCATGGCTTCCATGTACTACGATAGGTGGACGTGAAGACGTGACATAATGGCAGAAAGAAAATATCGTGTTTGCACGTGCCCATTTTCTGTCAGTTGGAGAGGTTGCCCGATTTGGTGTTATGTGTCTACAGGAATGTAGAAAGGGGTTAAAACGGTGGTTGAAAAAGGTTCCAACCGACAGGATACGGAAGCGTGAGTCACAAGTTCTCAAAGACAGTCGGTTTCAAACACGACAGGATTCACTTTTATCAGTGATTTAATCTTCTGATAAGTGTGGAAGGTATCAGACGCGATAATGATGAAAGTGAAGCTGTGAGGATGTGTCGCGAGTCGTGCTTGGGTATCTCATTCGGCTTCAGTCGGTCACGGGCGAGTACTCAGTCCGTGAGGACAAGGTCTTCGGCGCTCTGTGGCGTAGCTGACAGTTCACGCGTACAAGCGTTATTGTACGTATACATCATGTTACTTGTGAAACCATCGAGCTTGTAAGTAATTAATCCATCTAGTTTTTCCTCCATTGTGTAACGTTTATGAAGCTAAATTTCTGTTCCGTGTCCATAAATTGTGTCATGACTAAAAGGGTATCTTGCTGTTCGGCTTTGACAAGAATCCAGGGCATGTACAACTTTCAGGAATGGAAATTCACCACTGGCTTCATGATATTTTCAGGTGATAGTGTAGATTTTATTCGAATGGGTAGCTACGTATACGGTGAGTTTGCAGAAGTGCATAATCCTGTAGTGTTGGACGCATTATCACTGGAAACTTAATTTAGGTATGGATTCCGTCATCATGATGACTCTGTCTATAGCGTTCACGTAAGTAATGCCGATCCCGAACTCAAAACTGTCACAGTGCTCAACTTCCTCCAGATTTAGACAACAGGAACTTGATACAGGTACTTTCAAAATATGGACGAATAAGAAAATATCGAATTCTAAATATAGTCTAATAGATAAAAGACTCAGTACTACAATTTGATATCAGTAAGAATGTCTATTACCTCTGCTATCCCGTCCTACATTCTTGCCTGTTGTTGCAAGAGACACGTAATGTATTCCCAATGTCCCATGCGCATTGAGCCAGGACTTCTTCCAGAAAAATATCTACAGCGGTGTTCATGCCACGAAATAACCTGCAACACTGGAGAACATAAGAGACACAGGAAGGGTCCCCCTCAAGTAATGCAGCGGGCAGCACAGGCAACACTCCCACGTGATGCACTGTACAATCCCTTATTTCACTTCACGAGGATTTCTCAACCTTGAATAATGGACCAACGAAAGAAGCGTTAGGCCTGAAGACAGACAACGCTGGCAAGATTGAAAGCAATAGAGACCGGTGCGGAACTACATTACAGGAGAACAGGTACAGAGTCCATAAAATCCCACTTTAGCAGCAAGATAACAAACTAGACACATGCAAGTCCCTCCAGTGGCACTCCAAGAGAAACTACCACTAGGAAAGATAGGTACAGGCTCCGAAGAAGTAAAAGAGGAGCAATCGCAGAGATACCAAGGATAATGTAAGAGAGCTACATAGTGGATCAGTGCTGGAAAGTGGAAAACACATAGCAACAGCTGTTTCCCAATTCGGACAAACAAACATGACGAGGGACCTTAGCCTGCCGCGCAGACTGGCAGCGCGGTTTGAGGTGCTATGTCAAGGATTGCGTGGCCCCTTCCGCAGGAGGTTCGAGTCCTCCCTAGGGCATGTGTGTGTGTGTTGTTCTTAGTTTCAGTTCATTTAAGTAGTGTGTAAGTCTAGGGACCGATGACCTCAGAAGTTAGGTCCCTTAAGAATTCATACACACACACATTTGGGACCTTAGCCGCTCTCAGCGGGAAAGTAAACGTCAACCGATGCAGGAAGAAGCACTCCACCCAACACCAGAGGAACGGATAAGTGAAACCACGATAGCATTTACTGAAACATGTTAACAAAGAAATAAAGGTAATGGTCATGCTCAAACAACTTTCACGATCTTCACTGAAGTATTAAATAATGGCAGCGAAGGAAAGAAGCAGCAACCAGAAGGCTACAAAACTTCAAGGTGAGGCAAGGCACCAAGAGAGAAAGCAAAACCGTTCTATGTCACGTGTAGAAAAAGTAAGAAAGAAGCGGAAAGGGAATACAAAGATGACGAGAAGTAAGAAATTGAAAGGAAACTTGCTGGAAACGACTCTGGTCAGTAAAATTAGACTAGAAAATAAGAAAGAAAATAAAAAACTGAAAAATAGAATGCACTGGAAAAAACGATACTGTTGACTCCTTTCACTCTCGGATATTTCCATGAATGCAGATTAACGAAAGGAACAACAAATGGCAACGATTCATCCGCGAAGAAAGAAAACAACTCACGCTGATCAGACAATTTTAAGTAACAGACTTGAGAATGTAGTCGTAGAAAATATTGTCTGCCAACATAAATTTAGATGCTTAACCGATTACTTACACTGCGCAGATGTAGACTAACCCGTATCTACAGAGCGACAACACCAACGATTTCAGATATATACGGCCCAGCTACATTAATGTGACCACCAATCAAAAGCGTGAATAACCACCTTTCCAGCGAGGACGTGCAGAAAAGAGTCAGTGAAATTGCTTAGAAACTGACAGAGATGACGAGCCATGCCGAATCCATGCCGTGGCCAGCTGTGTTAGGATTCTTGGTTAAGAATCCATCGAGTGAAGTCCCACAGATTCTGGATAGGGTTTAAAACAGGGGAGGAGGTAACCATTGGATTACTGTAACCTCATTCTGTTGCTCTTCAATCCACGCACATACACTGCGAACTGTGTGAGACGTTGCATCGTCTTGTTCATTGATGTCATATGCATACTTATGCTGATCCATTGTGCCTTCCCGGATGACGATATCACCCACGGAATGTCACGAAAACTTTTTCCCGGAACGTAGCGTTCCTTCCTCCGGAACGGCCGCGTTCGCAAAGTGTTGCATGGCGCCCATACGTCTACGGCCACCTGTACGATGGAGTATGAAACGTCATCCACCTGACAACTCCACTCAGTGGACATCGAGCTGTGGCACTGACGTGAAAAACTCCAGCCTTCGTTGCCGATCAGCTGCCATGACACAGGCGCCTGTTGCAGAGGCCCATACGGTCGTTAAGGACCCACGGTTCATGGTGATTGTCAGTTGCTCAACAGCTGCACGACTATTCACACGTACAAATTTCCGCAGCCGTAGATCACCCCGGTTATCTATAGCCTGTGGTTTTCCATAGTTCCCGCGGCTCCGGTCTTGACTAGCGCCATTTTGCCATGCACGGTATACTTCAATCATGACGCCAGGCGAGCAGTTTACAAAGTTAGCCGTTTCGGAAATACTTTCACCCTTGGCCCGAAAAGCAATTATCATGCCTTTTGGGACATTACGCAAAGACTGCACTGTGCTCCGCGTCCACCCAAAACGCTTTACCTTTCCTTGATAGTGCTGCCATCTGCCGTCTGTGAACTGTATTTGCATGTTGACGTCGAATATAGACGCAGGTCACATTAATGCTACTGGACTGTGTAGTAGGATTTGATGCGATACCCACTATTGGTAAGGAATCTGGAATGGGTTTTCTGTACATCAAATGTGTAGAATAGCTCAAGCGTGCCTAGAGTCAGGAAGAAACATTGCTGCACTGACACAGGGCATGCTCCTGCTCAACAAACACACCCTGACAGGTACAAACGGTAGAGCAGCGAGACGTGAGTTAGGACCTGTGGAAAACCTCCCGTATCCTGATGCTCCTTAAACCCGGTAAACCGCCGTCCGCCTTCTCCTCCTACCGTCCCATCAGCCTTACCTCGGTCTTCAGCAAGGTCCTGGAATCCAACCTCACCCGACGCATCCACCAGCATCTCCACCAGCACCGCCTCCTTCCCATTACCCAGTGTGGCTTTCGACCGTCCTGCTCTTCCGATGACCTTCTCCTCCACCTCACTCATCTCCTTTCCGAACAGCTAAATTCCCGTCGCTCCGCAA
Organism: Schistocerca piceifrons; assembly: GCF_021461385.2. Lineage (NCBI taxonomy): Eukaryota > Metazoa > Arthropoda > Insecta > Orthoptera > Acrididae > Schistocerca > Schistocerca piceifrons. The sequence goes on from NC_060143.1 coordinate 241,335,805, forward strand.
TCTTCCTCTCCCTGGACCTCGAACGTGCCTATGACCGCGTATGGCATTCCAGTCTCCTCTTCAAGCTCCAAACCTTCGCCCTTCCCATTAACTACGTCCGTCTGATCGGCTCCTTTCTCTCCCACCGTCCTTCCTACGTCACCATCCATAACACAGATTCCTACAACTTTTTTCCCTCCGCCGGAGTGCCCCAAGGCTCCGTCCTCTCCCCCCTTCTGTACCTTTTGTATGCGGCGGACATGCCGCCGCCGTCACCCCCGTCCACCTTCTCCAGTTTGCCGATGACACCGCCTTCCTTGCCCTTGCCCCCACCCTACAGCGTTCCCAACACCTTCTCCAATCCCATCTTGACTGGTTCACCGCTTGGTGCAACCAGTGGTTGCTCAAGGTCAATCCCTCCAAAACCCAGGCGATCATTGTAGGCAAAACCACCCCTTCCTTCCGACTCCTTGACTTCTATCTCACCATCTATGGCCGTCCTATCCCCCTCATCCCCACCCTTAAGTACCTTGGCGTCACCCTCGACTGTCGCCTCTCCTGGACCCCCCATCTCCAGACAATCCAAGCCAAGGCATGCTCCTGACTCCGACTCCTCAAGTTCCTTTCCGGCCGTACGTGGGGTCTGGACCCCTCCACCATCCTCCACACCTATAAATCTCTCATCCGCCCTATCCTCTGTTGCGCCCATCCTGCCTGTATCTCTACCCCCCTACCTTTTACAAATCCCTTCAGATCCTTGAACGCCATGCTCTCCGCCTCGCCTATCGCATCCGTCTCCCCTCCCCCATGCAGATCCTGTACGACCTCATTCCGTTCCCCCACCTCCTCCTTTTCCTTGAACGGATACGAATCCTGTACACCTCCAGAAAACTCGATCCTCCTCACCTGCTTGTCTCCACCATCCTCTCCCACCCCCGCCTGCTGCCGCGCCTGTATTCCCGCGTCCCACCCGGTCTCCATCTCTTCACCCTCCTTACCCTCTCCCAAGGTGGCTTCCGCCAGCTCCCCCTCCCTCATGATGCCCTCCTCCCCTCCATCCACCCCTCCTACCAACTTTGATCCTCCCTCCCTCTTCCTGTGTTTGTTCCTTTGGGCACCCTCCCTCCCTCCTCCATTTCTCCTCACTCCTCCCCCAGGCTTCCCCTCCCCTGTCCCTCTACTCCTCCTCCTATCACCCCCCCCCTTATCCTTCTCCCCCTCAAGGTAGGTCACCAGACTCTCACACGCTACGTGGACTTTCGCGTGCCGGAGATCATCGCCATCAGTGTCTCGTGTGTGCCGTCATGTTTAGTGTTCAGTGTTCACCGTCGCACTCCATCGTTCACATGTGCCATCGCCGTCTTCAGTGTTTGTGCGTCGTGCCAACAGTTTGCAGTGTGGATTATCGTCGAGTGTGAACGGTTCTGTGTTTGTCTCTATGTGTCTACTGTTTTATTGCGCACCGTTCTGTAACTTACGTGTATTCTTTCTGTTTTTTCTCATTGTGTATTCTGTGGCTGAAGAGCAGCGTAGAATGCTGCTGACAGCCTGCCTGTTGTACAGCTTTTAAAATAACAATAAAGAAAAAAAAAAGACGTGAGTTAGTTCGAGACAGACTCGCATTTCTTCTTACTAATGCGCGCCGAAGTGTAGTAGCAGAACAAGACTTCTGTTGCATACTAAGGAAGGATGAGATCCCGAACTGTAACTTCCTGACCACAATTGTAAACTTAAACAGATGGAACTGAAACTTCCTGGCAGATTAGCTCACTCTGCTGCAGAGTGAAAATCTCATTCCATTAAACAGATGGCTTGGACTTCAGAATCAAGTGGTTCAAATGGCTCTCAGCACTATGGGACTTAACTTCTGAGGTCATCAGTCCCCTAGAACTTAGAACTACTTAAACCTAACTAACCTAAGGACATCACACACATCCATGCCCGAGGCAGGATTCGAACCTGTGACCGTAGCGATCATGTGGTTCCAGATTGTAGCGTCTAGAGCCGCTCGGCCACCCTGGCCGGCACTTCAAGATCACTTGGATCCATCTCCACCATACTGTTATAATGTACACGTACATTAGTAGCCAGTCCGCCAGTAGAATAGATGGAATATGCCTCTCCAACATGTTACATAACGTATAAGGTGTTGACACAGAGCCGCTGAACTTTACTGACCATTGCGTTTCTCATGCATGGTACACCGTTACGCACACTAGTAAGAAAACTTTTTTAGGGCGTGGTGTGCGTCAGTTGAACGGGTTGCTAGTATACAGCAATGCATTAAGGTAGAAAATTGAAGAGATATTTAGGAATGTTTAAGAATACGAAACAGGTATGGAGCACGTGAGCTGTAACGAACGCACTGGACGAATAAAAAAATTCATCATCCAGTTTACACCGAAAGTATAATGGAGGAGGAGGAGTACCCTAGAATATTATTTTACAAATGTAAGTGAGCTATACAATCAATCGAGTACTCTAACGATCAACTTGACTTAAATTAAAAGAATTAAAACACCAATAACATTAGTGTTTCGTGAGACTTTGCCTGGAATCGGAGCACATGACGTTAGATACCAATGAATTTGTCATGAAACTGCATCCGTTTATCACATAATAACAGACACATAACGGTGAAAAGAGACAATTTTTATTCAGCTGGTAGATGATGGTGGGAATGAATATGTTAAACAAACTACGGTCAAGAAATATGCTGTGAGGTATTTTAAAAACCGTTAATCAGACCCGAAGTAGAATAGACATCGACATATTACTTTTTGAACAGCACAACTTCACGACTCAAGTGATAATGAAGACCTAATCATTACGGTAACAAATACGGACGGCAAACGTATCATAATCACCGCTCCCATAAGAAAACTGCTGGATTAGATGGACTGCACATACAATTTTACAAACAGTTTCGGGATGTAATAAAAGAGAAACTCACCGAAATGTACAATGAACTAACTCTTAGTACATAACGCCTTCCCCCAAAATTTACGGAGGGAATATCAGTTCTGAAACCAAAGACTGCCCAGAGTAATAGAAACGAAACATTTGCGTCCTTGTATGTTTCTCAACGCAGACTTAAAATTCTAACATGCATTCTGATCAGGACAACAAAAGAAATACTCCAGTAAGTAAATGGACTGTACGAAACCAGTGCATCTCCAGAGCCGTTAATTAAAAAAAATTTAGCCGAGTATACAGATACAGTACATTAAACATGAATATTATGTGGAATAATTTATATTGCTGCAGTCACCTTTACCATTACTTTATTAGCACAATCATTTCGGCAGCAAGCTGCCCTCTTCATGTTCATTACACAGTTACTTATACATCGTCTGATTTTTTATGTACATTAGCTGTGTGTGTGCCCAACAATATGTGAATAGCCTGATTAGGTAATATATTAATACGTTTACTTTCATTTCTGATGGCGATTTCATTTTCTAGCATACAGACCACAGTAACAGGTAAATCACAACTCATCATTTTCACAACATCTGTTTAGATCTTTCCAAATAGTTTTAAAATCTATGATAAACTACTTACAATTACAAAGACTGTTAACATCTTTCCAAGAGAGTTATAAAATTTAAGCTAAACTACTTCCAATTTCAAACACAGTAATATATACCTTTGGAGAAGATGAGGACTTTTATCTAGATGTATTGGCTATATGGAGAATGTTACATGGATAGTTAATGAAAACTATTCTGTTAATGAAATAGACATTTAATGTTGGAGAAGTTTTTGAAGAAGTTAACATGAAGATTTTCATTTTTTCGTATAAGTCCATTTGATGTCACTTATTCTTTTTATGTAATATATGAAAATCATCTGCAATATCATGGAATGAGTGGCCTGTATCTTGTATGTGGGTGGCTACTGCTGATCTATTGTAATTGTTAGCGTGGTAAGTATTTATGTGTTCATTATATCTTGTTTGGAAGTCTCTTACAGTTTGGCCTACATAGAGGGATGTACAGGTATTACATACTATTTTGTATATGCCTGATTGTTAGTGTATATCGGTCTTTGTGTATTTATTTTGTCTCAGTGTGTGTTGCAGTTTGATGTGTGTTGTAAAGGCAATGTTAATGTCGTGTGGTCTGAGAATGATTGCTATTTTGTAGGAAAGTTTGCCTGTAAAAGGTATGCAAGCCGTGGGGTTCTTTTTCATTTCATGTATGGAAGGCAGTTTATTATTGCTTTTCCTTTTTTGCGTAAGGTTATCAATTAATACTTAATCATAGCCATTTGTTGAAGCTATTTGTTTTATTACGCTGAGCTCATCAAGATGTGGATATTTATCCATTGGTATATTGTTGACTCTGTTAACTAGTGTTCTCTATGCAGAAAGTTTGTGTGTTGTGGGGTGACAGGATCAGCTAACTGTGTATGGTGGTATCTGTTGCTGTTGCCTTTCTGTGAACTTTGAAGATGTGTGAGTTTTCTTCTTTACTGATGTTTAGATTAAGGGAATTGATGCTAAAATTGCTCTTATATTCCACTGCGAATTTTATATTTCCATCTTGTTTGTTGGGTTGGCTCAAATGGCTCTGAGCACTATGGGACTCAACTGCTGAGGTCATTAGTCCCCTAGAACTTAGAACTAGTTAAACCTAACTAACCTAAGGACATCACAAACATCCATGCCCGAGGCAGGATTCGAACCTGCGACCGTAGCAGTCTTGCGGTTCCAGACTGCAGCGCTTTTTACCGCACGGCCACTTCGGCCAGCTTTGTTTGTTGGGTGTGTTGAGTATGTTGTTAATATTAATTGTGTCACCATCTACCAGAGGTAATGTATCATCAACATAACGTCCATTGTAAATGATTTTATCCATAGAGCTCGATTTTTTAGCAAGAGATTTTTGCTCAAGGTGTTTCATATATATGTTGGCAATTGTTCCAGCTATGCTTGAGCCCATTGCAAGACCTCTATGTTCCATGTAGATTTTATTATTAAATGTAAAATAGTTGCAGTTTAGCACTAGTACAAGGAGGTCCATGAATTCAATAATTTCAAGCAATGATACTTTTTTATGTTTTATGAGACTTGACCTGATGATTTTGAGTGTTTTGGGGTGGGTATGTTAGTGCTCTCGGTCTTACTCGTATTTGGACAATTTTTCTAATTAATCGCAAGTCCAAATCACACAGAATACATCGTAACCATTTAATAGAAGCAGTACTTCAGGTCCAAACTGTTAAACACTTCTCTCAAAACTGAAATTCGGCAACGTTATATTTGCTTGTAGCAAATATAGCAAATACATTAATAAGCCATTTAAAATACTTGACTAGCTCTTAATTCAATACAGTGTTCAAGAACAAATGTGCTGTCCTAGCTAAACGCTGTATGGATTAGTACATGACCAAGTCCGATATATTACAATATTCTTTTTTATATTATTTTACATTGTGTATATGTTCAAACTGTGGCCTTCGGGATTAAGTGCTATTTGATGTATACCATATTCTCGCCTGGCTTCTATGAGCTGTTGATGGCCAGTTGACAGTTGCAAGACTGACAGCAGTGCCGAGTGATACATATAGCGATATTGTTCACAACGGTAGAACATAGATTTTTTTGCATTTTTCCCACGGTAACATCAACTCCAAGCAAGCAGGTCGTGAGTTGGCTTACAAGGTAAATTAACATTTTCACAGTAGTGTATCCCTTGGATCCCTCGGTGCTTAACCCATGCTTACAACCGAAACTACCCAACGATGACTCGCAGGAGTACCTACCATTGACTAATTTTTTGTTTTTTTCTGTGCTTTATTTTCTGCAGTTATACCCATAACCTTCATTTTATCGGTACACACTACACAATAAAGCTTAAACATTACTTAAGAATATAGTCATGTCACTTAAGATCTACTTCTACAAATTGACAAAACTACATTATTTAATAACTATTCCCATAAATGACATTCATTTTTGTTCGATTTTCAAATCTATAGACTAGAATGTCCACCATAACTTACTCACACTTCTACAACAAGACAAAACGTCTGTACTTATCAAGTATTCCTATAAATAATGTTGAGTTCTTAGTTCTTCAATTTTCAAAACCATACATTAAAATAACATTACTGTAGCATATCTACATAAAGTAATCAGTCTACAACGAATTGCAGAAGTAAGGAGTAAGCATGTGCTTCCACATTTTTACACCCTTTGGTGTATGAGGTTAACCCATGTATATACCTCCAGTGCATAGATAGTGTCCAGAAAGATTACTCACATTTATTGGTTGCTACAGTTACTTTCAGTGTTACATACCATGTTCATGCTGCCAGTATCTGTTTATTGTTCACTCGTTTTTGCCACTTTCAGAAATCATTCTGTCACATTATGTACTATGAATCAACAGAATTTTCTACATACCATACGAACATAATCTCGCTCGTGTAGAGTACCAACAGGTATAGCTAGCATGACGTGGTTATACACACAGGTGAGAGTAAGTTTATTTCATGTCACCTCAATTTTTCATTAGTAACGTAATATCTTATTTCCTAACCCCACACGATTGTTAGCATGAATTGTACTTCATCTTGATTAATAACAAACTTGTTCCCAAATAGCTACAATTGAAACACGTGGGTCATCCCACTAGTAGTAGCTATTTTCAGACCTTAAAATTAGGCACTTTCACAACCGGCCATCAGCCTGGGTTAACTGCATTGCAATGCCGACAGTCACTTCTACATTACACATGTTGACATTATTTCATTTACCAAATGCTAACTTTAACCTAAATGAAAAGTATTGAAGATTTATGTGAATCTGATAATCAGATATCACTGACAATATTAAGGAGTCAACTAATCTAGATAATTTAGCTCACAATATTAATCCAATTTAAGAGTCAACTGCCCTTGATAACTAAGTCTCACTGACAATATCAACACAATTAAATACTCAATTAACGGTGATAAATTATTGGCAAATAAACATCCATGCAGTCTGCTACCGTGCCACATGAAAGACATCCCATCACTACTGATTTATGATGTCTGACGTTCACTAAATTTCACACGCATTCACAAGATTAGGAGCGTAAATTCAGCTTATGTCCTTAAATAATACTTTAACAATTAGCGGGGCATCGTATCTAGAGATCATAGCATGCTTATTACACTGCCCACTCCCCAACATCCAACATTTATTCCCCTCAGAAACAACAATAGGGCTGATAACTGGTACACAACATAATCATTACTTCAGGTATCTCTCAGATAATCTTTGTGGAACACTTAGATTTCTTCTGGCACAAATCTTGGTACACCCACTTGGATATACAATTTACTTTTTAAAGGTCACCTTAATTTACCCGAGGTTGTAAAGTGATCTTTTTGTTTAGTTACTGCAGGCTGGTCTACATGTACTTATACTGTATTTGTAATCCAATATTATTTTACCATTTCTTTACTGTCATCATTTAAATTATCAGTCTGCTCCGAATATTCGATCTTAAATTTATAACAGTTATACTTACATCGACTGACAACTCCTATCTCATTTGACTCAATCATGAGGCGTACCCAATTTATTTTTTCATTGGTTTCTGACGTCCTGAACATGGGTCTCAAAGTCAGATCTTAAAATTACATGACTTGTTTCATGATTTTTCAATTTATAACTGTTACATACCTATTTAGTTATTAATTCTTTATTTTCAAGTTTCAACTCATTAATCCTAGGCTCGAAGTTTGAATCTAGTACACTGATACTAGATTCACACCTGGATACCATCTCATCTGTAATTGCTTTCAAATGTTATCTAACATATCTTAAAATATAATCTGGTCAGACTTAATCTCCCCTTTTAATTCCTTAATAACAACTTCAGACTTACAAGTCCAGGTTACGATCTAATTCTGTGAACACATTTTAGTAGCTCGAAGAATACTAGTAGCCCCTTCATTTGAGTCACTTATCTTACCGATTACCGATTCTTCCTTGTGGATGTCAATTGAATCGTTATGCATCAAGTCAATTTCACTCCTACTCTCCACAGTCTCTGACGGTTCTCACAGATATCATAGTCACTATATCTTAAATCTAATTTTCTTTTATAGTATATCTCTGTCCCCATGGATCCCTAATCTGCAAATTCCATATCTCTGGCACTTACTACCGGCTCATTCTTTACTCGTTCCGTGCCAGGCTCAGCTCTGACATCAGCAAGGTTCCTTCCTACATCCATTATTTTAACTCTTTTATTTAGTTATTCTTCTTTTTCATGGTGCCCTACTTTATTGTCAATTCATATGGCAACATTCGTTTTGTAAATTGAAGAACACCTTTTCCTTGCTGCAGTGTATTTCATTTGCTCTAGACGCGTTTTGCCTTTTACCTTAAGGCATCATCAGTTTTGATATACGATATTTGTAGACTACAAAAAGAGTTCACGTCTAATTTTTAAGTAAATAGATATTTACTTACAGTTGTTCCAGTTTTTGGTTAATGTCTGCGTTTCATTTACTCTGGTCACGTGCCGGAAGTCACACTGTAACCTCATTTACGAAAGATAGGCACATCTTCAATACCAAATTTTTCCTGCGAAACCCTACATTTCGGTAGTATAATGCACGACCGCATGTTGCACGTCCTGTACGGGCCTTGCTGGATACAGAAAATGTTCGACTGCTGCCCTGGCCAGCACATTCTCCAGATCTCTCACCAATTGAAAACGTCTGGTCAATGGTGGCCGAGCAACTGGCTCCTCATAATACGCCAGTCACTACTCTTGATGAACTGTGGTATCGTGTTGAAGCTGCATGGACAGCTGTACCTGTACACGCCATCCAAGCTCTGTTTGACTCAATGCGCAGGCGTATCAAGGCCGTTATTATGGCCAGACTCTGTTGTTCTGGGTACTGATTTCTCACGATCTATGCGCCCAAATTGCGTGTAAATGTAATCACATGTCTGTTCTAGTATAATTTATTTGTCCAATGAATACCCGTTTATCGTCAGAATATCTTCTTGGTGTAGCTATTTTAATGGCCAATAGTGTATTTTTCACAACGATTAAACATAGAATCTCTTTATCTGACATCTTCTCCAAGGGAGCTGGTCGCGAGCTGACTTTAATTGGAAATTACCAAGTTCGCAATAATTGGCCCCTCACAATATGAGTTTGTACAGTTACTTAAGTTTTCTTGTTCGTGTTATGGTGGATGCCTTGTTTGATCTGTTTCTATATATTCGCCTATACACTTGAATTTTTTCACTCCTTAAACTACCCGTATTTTGTCACCGTGGCTTCCGTGTTGTTTTTTTCTTTCCACGTACTGCGTTTCCTCATATGAGACGTGTATACCAGTTGGAATTTTACCTTGGTTGCAGATTATTTGTACGTCTATGTATTTCAGATTTAAGATTTCAAGGACTGTGAATACCTTGTTCCACCTTAAATTGCTTAAGCTTCCTTTCGGTCGAAAAATGCTTGTCATGCTGATAAATGCTTCGTCTATGCCATCTGTCTTTAGACCAAATAACCTATAATTAATCTTGCTTTTCCGAATGCTCTGTTCACTCCGGATGGAAAAGGGAGGAGCCAGAATCTATCGAGTATGTCGGTGACACACGCTACGGTGCGTATGAAAATAAATATCCTTTTACAGTTAGGATCTGACGAGTACTTATTTATCATAAATCATGACGGATTTCAGTTCCGTTTAGTAGCAAGTGCGTATTTGTTTTCGTTCATGAAGTGCTTTTAAACATTAAATTTAATGTAAACTAAATGCCAGTAACATGATTACTTAAAAACGTTTTTATTAGGAAACAAACGTAAGCAGTGAAAGATTCCTTCTTCGCAAGAACTGCTAATCACCGAACTTGTGTAACTCACTCATTATGCGCTGACCAGATTATCATCATACTGCAACTAATATTCGGGCGGTTTCCATTCATTTCAGCATTTTGTCGTATGTAACTTTAATACTTCCACTGCTCAAACACCACCAGACAGTTAGCAGTTTGTCAAAAATAAAGTCAGTGGGTTGCTGAATTACAAAATTCGGTATCAAAAATAGTCGTTTCGCTCGCGATACGCTCTTTGTTAGAAGAAGATAGTTCCATGCGAGAAGAATCATAGAGGTACCCGATACATGTCCAATTGGTTTTATAAATGGACGGAACGTTTTTGCTCTTCTTTTAGACATTGTGTGCGGTGTGTGCAGTGACACGTTAGTATGGTGCGATGAATATTTCATGGGATGGAAGTGGCTCCGTTCCACATATGCCGGCCATGACATCGCACCCATAATGTCACGTACGTAACAGCACACTGCCGCCACGCCACCAATGCCGACAAACACGCACACACAAATAGGCGCACACGCATACATTGGGTGTGCTGATACGGGGCAGGCTGCTCGCTGGCGAATATGTCGGTTGTTGTGCGTGCAAACATTTGGCCGCGAACAGCGCCGACCGCCCCGCCAAACGCAGAGATATCCAATGAATCCGTAAGGAACCGGCGCCACTCAACGATCCATCTGCAGCGGCACTGCTACAGTACACGGCAAGTCTCTAGTAGCCGCCAGGGCGGCGTGATCCGCTTTCCTCTGAAATCATTCTGCCCCGGTTCTGTTGCCGTCTTGGTTACCTCCTCACCGCATACAGATGCCAAGCCATGAAAGCTGGATTCCTTACGACGCATAGAGTAGGGCCAATCGTTCCTTACCTGCTGGTACCTTCCCAACTTTACTTTTAGCGGATTCGACAAACTGAAATTGATCAACAATTGTAAGACCTGAGTCCTCACTGTAATTAATCAGCTGCGGAAAAAAAGAAATACGTTCGATAATTCCACGGCAATGCAATGAAAAATAATAAATATGAGTGCTACGGTTTCTATACACGAATAATTTCTGCGTTACCTCTATACTCCGAAAATCACTGTAAAATGATTGGAAGACGATATTTGCTATCGTATTGTATTTATTTTACACTACTGGCCATTAAAATTGCTATACCAAGAAGAAATGCAGATGATAAACGGGTATTTATTGGACAAATATATTATACTAGAACTGACGTGTGATTATATTTTTCACGCAATGTGGGTGCATAGATCCTGAGAAATCAGTACCCAGAACAACCACGTCCGGCCGTAATAACAGCCTTGTTACACCTGAGCATTTAGTCAAACAGAGCTTGGATGGCGTGTAAAGGTACAGCTGCCCATGCTTCAACAGGATACCACGGTTCATCAAAAGTAGTGACTGGCGTATTGTGACGAGCCAGTTGCTCGGCCACCATTGACAAGACGTTTTCAATTGGTGAGAGATCTGGAGAATGTGCTGGCCAGGGCAGCAGTCGAACATTTTCTGTATGCAGGACCTGCAACACGCGGTCGTGCATTATCCTGCTGCAATGTAGGGTTTCGCAGGGGTCGAATGAAGGGTAGAGCCACGGGTAGTAACACATCTGAAATATAGCGTCCACTGTTCAAAGCGCCGTCAATGTGAACAAGAGGTGACCGGGACGTGTAACCAATGGCACCCCATACCATCACGCAGGGTGATACGCTAGTATGGTGATGACGAGTACACGCTTCCAATGTGCGTTCACCGCGATGTCGCCAAACACGAATGCGACCATCATGATGCTGTAAACAGAACCTGGATTCATCCGAAAAAATGACGTTTTGCCATTCGTGCACCCAGGTTCGTCGTTGAGTACACCATCGCAGGCGCTCCTGTCTGTGACGCAGCGTCAAGGGTATCCGCAGTCATGGTCTCCGTACTGATAGTCCATGCTACTGCAAACTTCGTCGAACTGTTCGTGCAGATGGTTGTTGTCTTTGAAACGTCCCCATCTGTTTACTCAGGGATCGAGACGTGGCTGCACGATCCTTTACAGCCATGTAGATAAGATGCTTGTCATCTCGACTGCTAGTGACACGAGGTCGTTGGGATCCAGCGCGGTGTTCCGTATTACCCTCCTGAACCCACCGATACCATATTCTGCTAACAGCCATTGGATCTCGACCAACGCGAGCAGCAATGTCGCGATACGATAAACCGCAATCGCGATAGGCTATAATCCGACCTATATCAAAGTCGGAGACGTGATGGTACGGATTTCTCCTCCTTACACGAAGCATCACAACAACGTTTCACCAGTCAACGACGGTCAACTGTTGTTTGTGTATGAGAAATCCGTTGGAAACTTTCCTCATGTCATCACGTTGTACGTGTCGCCACCGGCTCCAACCTTGTGTGAATGCTCTGAAAAGCCAATCATTTGAATATCACAGCATCTTCTTCCTGTCGGTTATATTTGGCGTCTGTAGCACGTTATCTTCGTGATGTAGCACTGTTAATGGCCAGTAGTGTACTATCGGTAGTTGTCGTTCCATTCACGAACCGAGCGTGGAAGAACGTCTTATTTGCGTAGTTTAATGTGCGTGACATCTACTGCTCTAAGAGACATCATCTACATGTACATGATTACTCTGCAATTCGCAATAAGTTCCTGGCAGATTGGCAGAGACTTCATCGAATCATCTATATCATGGCCGTTAGCCTGAAAAACTGTTCTAAGACTTTCGTTATATTGTCATGTAAAATTTACGGCATGGTTTTGAGTATCTCTTACATCTGTTACCTTTCGATCCAACCTTCTTGGTATACTTTCGATGGTCATTCTTTATCCAGACTAGTATCAGTCCCATATATTTGAGTAGTACTGAAGTGTTGGCTGGAAAATCATTTGTGCTTACAGCCTCCTTTCTAGACAAACAACTTATTCGCTTCATCGTACCAATGGAGCGTAACGTGCCATTTGCTTTACCCATAACTATATCTGCTTCGATATGTACATGACTGCCCTGAAATTCACATTTAAGTACTTCCCAGAAGGTTCATAGAACAAGTTCTGAATATTTCTCAATCGCTCCACCCTCTAGAAATCTAGAAGCACGTGGGAAACATCAACTAAATCTTTCCGCGCTATCTCTTCTTTTATCACGGTGGTCGGTTCTTCCTATGTAATGGGAGCGAACATAATATTTTCGCTTTCAGAGGAAAATGTTAGTGATTGAAATTTTGTGAAAAATCTCTTCACAATGAAAAAGGCATTTGTTTTAATGACGGTTGACCCAACCCAGTTTTCATATTAGTGCAATTTCTGCCCTATTTGTCAATATTACAAAATGTGCTGCCCCCTTCTGAACTTTCTCGATCTCTTTCACCAGTCTTACCTTGTAAGGGGCCTACTCAACGCAGCAGTGCACTAGAAGGCGGGCAAGCGTACTGCAGGCAGTCTCATCACTAGATTAGTTATATTTCCTAAAAGTTGTATCAGTCTTCTTTTCGACTTCCACTCATCACATGAAGTTCCATTTTTAAGTTGTTCATAACTGTATAACTGTAATCACTAGGTATTTAGTGGGATCTATATAATCTACATGATAAAACAGCGTCGGCTGGTATTTTATGCGACCTGTCTAAGGCATCATTACGAACTAAAGTTCATGGAGAAGAGATAAATACCTTGCGGTTTGCCGATTCAGTGTAATTCTGTCAGAGACAGTGAAGGACGTTTGAGAATAGTTGAACAGAGTAGACAGGATCTTGAAAGGCGGATATAAGACGAACGTCAACAAAAGCAAAACAAGCGTAATGGAATGTAGTCAAATTATATCAGATGAAGCTTAGGAAACGAGGCACTTAAAGTAGTATATACGTTTTGCTACTTGAGCAAATGGATATTTTTTAACATCGGATGTAGATTTAAGTGTCAGGAGGTCTTTTATGAAAGTAACTGTATGGAGTGTAGTCATGTATGGAAGTGAAACATACGCGATAAACAGTGTAGACAAGAAGACAATTTAAACTTTTTAGACTTCATGTTACCGAAGAATGCTGAAAACTAGATGGGTAGATCATGTAACTAATGAGGAGGTACTGAACAGAACCTGGAGACAGGAAATCTGTGGCCAACTTGACTAAAAGAAGGGGCCGGTTGATAGAACAGGTTCCGAGACAACAAGAGATCACCAATTTAGTATTCGAAGAAAGTGGGTGGGTAAAAATTGTAGACTGAGACCACGAGATAAATACAGTAAGCAGATTAGCATGGATGTAGGTTCCATTAGTTATTCGGAGATAGATTTATACATGATAGAGTAACGTGGAGAGCTACAACAAACCAGTCTTAGGCGTGAAGACCACTAAAGCAACATCTAAACCATTTTACGATGAAACACGGTATTCTCCCACATACAGTGAAGTTTTATGGAATTGATTGTATCGTCAACCAATGGATAGTGTTATATCTAACCAAAAGACTGCGAAAAGTTGTCGAGGTCCCTAATTCTGACTGAGGAGATATCACGTATGTGGCTCCACGAGGTAAATCCTAGGGCCACTATCGCTCCTCATACTTGTAAACCGTCTTCCGTCTATTACACAACAGGCAGAATCAGTTCTTTTCGCACATAACTACAGTACTGTAATCAATCCATGCATACGTAAAGAAAGAGAGGAAATAGTGAACAACGTCCTCAAAACTATCATTGATTGGAATTTCTGCGAATGGTCTCACCCTCAATTTTAAGAAGATACCATATTCAGTTCTGAACATCTAAGGATATTACAACAAAGATAAGTGTAGCCCCCCCATGAACCATAGACCTTGCCGCTGGTGGGGAGGCTTGCGTGCCTCAGCGATACAGATAGCCATACCGTAGGTGAAACCACAGTGGAGGGGTGTCTGTTGAGAGGCCAGACAAACGTGTGGTTCCTGAAGAGGGGCAGCAGCCTTTTCAGTAGTTGCAGGGGCAACAGTCTGGATGATTGACTGATCTGGCCTTGTAACACTGACCAAAGCGGCCTTGCTGTGTTGGTACCGCGAATGGCTGAAAGCAAGGGGAAACTACGGCCGTTATTTTTACCGAGGGCATGCAGCTTTACTGTATGGATAAATGATGATGGCGTCCTCTTGCGTAAAATATTCCGGAGGTAAAATAGTCCCCCATTCGGATCTCTGGGTGGGGACTACTCAGGAGGACGTTGTTATCAGGATCAAGAAAACTGGCGGTCTACCAATCGGAGCGTGGAATGTCAGATCCCTTAATCAGGCAGGTAGGGTAGAAAATTTAAAAAGGGAAATGGATAGGTTAAAGTTAGATATAATGGGAATTAGTGAAGTTCGGTGGCAGGAGGGACAAGACTTTTGGTCAGGTGAATACAGGGTCATAAATACAAAATCAAGTAGGGGTAATGCAGGAGTAGGTTTAATAATGAATAAAAAATTAGGAGTGCGGGTAATCTACTACAAACAACATAGTGAACGCATTATTGTGGCCAAGATAGACACGAAGCCCATGCCTACTACAGTAGGACAAGTTTATATGCCAACTAGCTCTGAAGATGATGAAGAAATTGATGAAATGTATGATGAAATGATAGAAATTATTTAGGTAGTGAAGGGAGACGAAAATTTAATAGTCATGGGTGACTGCAATTCGATTGTAGGAAAAGGAAGAGAAGGAAACGTAATAGGTCAATATGGATTGGGGCTACGAAATGAAAGAGGAAGCCGCCTGGTAGAATTTTGAACAGAGTATAAATTAATCATAGCTACCACTTGGTTCAAGAATCATGAAAGAAGGTTGTATAGATGGAAAAACCCTGGAGATACTAGACGGTTTCAGATAGATTATGTAATGGTAAGACAGAGATTTAAAAACCATGTTCTAAATCGTAAGGCATTTCCAGGGGCAGATGTGGACTCTGACCACGATCTATTGGTTATGAGCTATAGATTAAAACTGAAAAAACTGGAAAAAGCTGGGAATTTAAGGAGATGGGACCTGGATAAACTGAAAGAACCAGAGGTTTTACAGAGTATCAGGGAGATCATAAGGGAACAATTGACAGGAATGGAGGAAAGAAATACAGCGTTGAGGAATGAAATAGTGAAGGCAGCAGAGCATCAAGTAGGTAAAAAGGCAAGGTCTAGTAGAAATCCTTGGGTAACAGAAGAGATACTGAAATTAATTGATGAAATGAGAAAATACAAAAATGCAGCAAATGAAGCAAGCAAAAAGGAATACAAACGTCTCAACAGTGAGATCGACAGGAAGTGCAAAATGGCTAAGTAGGGATAGCTAGAGGACAAATGTAAGGATGTAGAGGCTTATCTCACTAGGGGTAAGATAGATATTGCCTACAGGAAAGTTAAAGAGACCTTTGGAGAAAAGAGAACCACTTACATGAATATCAAGAGCTCAGATGGAAACCCAGTTCTAAGCAAAGAAGAGAAAGCAGAAAGGTGGAAGGAGAATATAGAGGGTCTATACAAGGAAGATGTACTTGAGGGCAATGTTATAGAAATGGAAGAGGATGTAGGTGAATATGAAATGGGAGATATGATACTGCGTGAAGAGTTTGATAGAGCACTGAAAGGCCTAAGTCGAAACAAGGCCCCCGGAGTAGACAACATTCCATTAGAATTACCGACAGCCTTGGGAGAGCCAGTCCAGACAAAACTCTACCATCTGGTGAGCAAAATGTATGAGACAGGCGAAATACCCTCAGACTTCAAGAAGAATATAACTATACAAATTACAAAGAAAGCAGGAGCTGACAGGTGTCAAAATTACCGAACTATCAGTTTAATAAGTCAGTGCTGCAAAATATTAACACGAATTCTTTACAGACGAATGGAAAAACTGGTAGAAGCTGACCTTGGGGAAGATTAGTTTGGATTCCGTAGAAATATGGGAACACGTGAGGCAGTACTGACCCTACGACTTATTTTAGAAGCTAGATTAAGAAAAGGCAAACCTACGTTTCTAGCATTTGTAGATTTAGAGAAAGCTTTTGACAAAGGAATACTGTCTTTCAAATTCTGAAGGTGGCAGGGGTTATATACAGGGAGCGAAAGGCTATTTACAATTTGTACAGAAACCAGATGGCAGTTATAAGAGTCGAGGGACATGAAAGGGAAGCAGTGATAGGGAAGGGAGTGAGACAGGGTTGTAGCCTCTCCCCGATGTTGTTCAATCTCTATATTGAGCAAGCGGTAAAGGAAACAAAAGAAAAATTCGGAGTAGGTATTAAAATCCAAGGAGAAGAAATAAAAACTTTAAGGTTCGCCGATGACATTGTAATTCCGTCAGTGACACCAAAGGACTTGGAAGAGCAGCTGAACGGCGTGGACTGTGTCTTGAAAGGAGGATATAAGATGAACATCAACAAAAGCAAAACTAGGATAATGAAATGTAGTCGAATTAAGTCGGGTGATGCTGCGGAAATTAGATTAAGAAATGAGACACTTAAAGTAGTAAAGGAGTTTTGCTATTTGGGGAGCGAAATAACTGACGATGGTCGAAGTAGAGAGGATATAAAATGTAGATTGGCAATGGAAAGGAAAGCGTTTCTGAAGAAGAGAAATTCGTTAATATCGAGTATAGATTTAAATGTCAGGAAGTCGTTTCTGAAAGTATATGTATGGAGTGTAGCCATGTATGAAAGTGAAACTTGGACGATAACTAGTTTGGACTAGAAGAGAATAGAAGCTTTCGAAATGTGGTGCTACAGAAGAACGCTGAAGATTAGATGGGTAGATCACATAACTAATGAGGAGGTACTGAATAGGATTGGGGAGAAGAGGACTTTGTGGCACAACTTGACTAGAAGTTGGGATCGGTTGGTATGACATGTTCTGAGGCATCAAGGGATCATCAATTTAGTATTGGAGGGCAGCGTGGAGGGTAAAAATCGTAGAGGGAGACCAAGAGATGAATACACTAAGCAGATTCAGAGGGATGTAGGCTGCAGTAGGTACTGGGAGATGAAGAAGCTTGCACAGGAAAGAGTAGCGTGGAGAGCTGCATCAGCCGGCCGGTGTGGCCGAGCGGTTCTAGGCGCTTCAGTCTGGAACCGCGCGACCGCTACGGTCGCAGGTTCGAATCCTGCCTCGGGTATGGATGTGTGTGATGCCCTTAGGTTAGTTAGGTTTAAGTAGTTCTAAGTTCTAGCGGACTGATGACCTCAGATGTTAAGTCCCATAGTGCTCCGAGCCATTTGAACCATTTTTTGAGCTGCATCAAACCAGTCTAAGGACGGAAGACCACAACAACAACAATAATGGCGACGAAATAACAAAAGGGCTGGAAATTTCACATTTATTAAGTGTCCATTAAATTGAAAAAAGCACATTTTGAAACTACAAAAAAGAAACTTAGTTCAGCCACATTTGGACTTAGAATGGTGGCAAATCTTAGGGAGACACAAATTAGTTAGTGGGCCTGTTTTACGTATTTAATTCTATAATGTCATATGGAATAACGTTCTGAGGTAATTCATCTTTAAGAAAGAAAATCTTCGTTACTCAAAAACGTGCTATAAGAAGAGAATGCCGTGCTCTCCCACGATCATCTTATAGACATATGATTACGAGTTGGACATTCTGTCTTCTGCTTCACAGCGTGTTTTTTTCCGTCATGAAGTTCGTTGCGAATAATCCACTACAGTTAAAAAGGAACAATGATATCCATAGTTACAGTTCCAGAAGGAAAATGGTATCACTCTACTCCACAGCGTGGTTGCCTTTAGCGCAGAAATGGGTGGATAAGGATGTATCTAAAATTTTTGATAAGTTACCGAATGATATAAAAAATCTGAAAAACAGTAAATCAGAGCTATAAGAAAACTGATAACACTGCATGTAGCCATATTTACAAATTAATTTACGATTTAAATGTAAAATGACTAGTTCCTCATCATTAAGATCTTTCGTGCAATATGATCAATGGAGCATGAAACTAAATAACTAACAACCTTTAAATTTGTGTAGCCGAAATTTAACCGACTTTCTTCAGTAATTATGTTGGGGATTTCATAGCTTTTATTGTTCACAGTCAATTGCTACTTGTCGCACAGTGCAGATACCTTGCCCAGTCCCGTGTACCATTTTATATCTTTACTAGTTCCTCCAGACGTATTGTTTGTTCTGACTCTTAATATGCATCATTAATCTTGTTATCGAAAGGTGAAATACTTTTATGTTTCGAAAAGTACTTTTCGATACAGATGCCAGTCGCTCACGAGGTCTTTACACTGGAGGAACACTCAGGCGCCTCCCGTATATAACGTGGGTAAAAGAACGGACCCGCAAAGTTAAAGACTAATATCCTTAACATCGGTTTGCTGCAGAAGTATAGACCATATTCTGAGTTGGAATGTAATAAATTACGTGGAGACCGAACTGCTTACGCCCACGAATCAGCATAATTTTAGGAGACATCGCTGTTGTGAAACTCAGCTTGACCTTTTTCCACGTAATATACTGTGAATGATGGATGAAGGGCGACAGACAGATTCCATATTTCGGCATTTCCGAAAAGCATTTGACACGGTACCTCGCTGAAGACTGTAAACGACGGTTCGAGTATAAATAATTAGTCCCCAACTATGTGAGTGGCTTAAAGACTTTTCGAGCCGTAGAACCTCAGTATGTCGTCGTCAACAGCAAGTGTTCAGCGGAAAGAAGAGCATCGCCAGAAGTGATCCAGGGAAGTGTGATAGGACTTCTCTTATTTTCTATATGCACACATCAGCTGGAGGAGAGGGTGGGCTGCAAACTGTATCGCTTGCTCATGATGGTATACTGTACAGAAAGGTGTCGAAGATGAGTGACTATACGATGATAGATGACTTAGACACAATTTCTGGTTTGTGTGATGAATGGCAGCTGACTCTAAATGTAGAAATATATAAGATAATGCGCATGAGTAGGGTGAGAAAACGTAATGTTCGGATGAGCATTAGTAGTATCCCGATTAAGATACTCTTGTCGTTTAAACATCTGAGCGTAACGTTTCAAAGGCATATGAAGTGGAACGAGCATGTATGGATTGTGGTAGAGAAGGAGAATTGTCAATTTCGGTTTATTGGGAGAATTCTAGGGAAGCGTGGGTCATCTGTGGAGAACACCACACATAGGAGGCCACAGCGACCTATTCATGAGTATTGTTCGAGTGTCTGGCACAGTCACCAGTTTGAATTAAAGGAAGACATTGTAGCAATTAAGAGGCGGGCTGCTAGTTTTCTTACAAGTAGATGTGAGCAACATGCAAGTCTTACAGAGAAGCATCTGCAACTCAAATGAGAATTCTTGGAGGAAACCGATGTTCTTTTTTAGGAAATCTGTTGAAAACATTTAGAAAAGCGGCATTTGAAACTGACTGCAGAGAGATCCTATTACCGCCAACACGCGTATCTGGTAAGGACCACAAATATAAGATACGAAAAATTATGCCTCATACGAAAGCATATAGTCAGCCATTTTTACCTCTCTCTGCCTGCGATTGGAACAGGAAACGAAACCACCCAACATAAAGTGACTTGCAGAGTATTTATGTACATGTAGATGTAGCTTATATTTTGCCGATTTCACTGAAATTTTTGATAGACAGAATTTTCTCGTAGGATTACAAAATCTTCAGAGAGCTTAAGAATACTACTAATGCAGAACGATGGTCCTGTCACCTTCGCTACGGCAGATCAGATGTTACTTCATTGTGTCTGGGAACTCTCCATCCAGGATAACGAGATGCCATCATCCTTCCGAAACGAGGTGCCACGCCATACCTGATAGTGGTATCTACTGTTGTTTCTCGGAATTTTATATGTGAGAACCTTAATTAAAATTTAAGTGTTACAGTCTTAGACACAAATCCTAGATGTTAAAAAATAACGAAATGCCTCCAGCTGTATTAAGGTGTTGGTTTTATTGGCAACTAGTTTCGATGTTATTACAACACCATTTTCAGGTCCTGAATACAACATACCATACGTAAACAACCAATGCAACAACAGCAATTTATGAGTTATTATACAAAACAATTCTATTATAACCATATTACATAACGGATAATTTTATTAATTATGTTTTTGGTCATTTCAGTTGTAAACGTTAAAATGCCATCACTCTGGACCTTAGCCATTTACGTGGTACCACTAAATACAAATGAAGCTGTATATGCACAATCGATTTATTATAGGTTAATATCAGGTATTAAAAAATTGAAGTATATAAAAGCTTAAGCGACAAGCCGTTATTCTAATGGATAATTATATAGGCGCGGAACATCGTAATTTTTTTAATAATGAACTATAAAAAGAAGATCATACACATTGCCAATCAGACATATGTTAGGTAAACTTCATTGTTTACTAGTAGTGAACGGTGGGCAGAGTGGACCAGAGTTACGTTTGGAAAATTCTGTACAGTCGTCATACTAAAGTAACAGTGGCGTAATTTACTTAGACATGGCAATGCTCTAAATAGAAGCAATCTAGGTAATGTCAGTTGAAATAAATGGTCATATATGTAACCTATTTGTTGTTCCTCTAATAAATATGCACAAACACAGCCACTCAGTAAAAATACACGATGTGTATTCTTGTATTAAGTATGTGATCTCGTCGAGTGTCAATCCAGTTAATTACGATCAATGATGTGCTTAATCTCTATTTACTATGGGCAAATAGTCTACTGGACCAAACACTACTACAACATGGGGACTCATTCATTTTACTTACCTTTATAATTCAGTCGTTGTATAGAACTGGTAGTTGAAGCATATCGGCTACCCACTGACTTACGAGAAACGAGCATGAAAGTTGGAAGCACAATTATTTGATTATAAGACCAATTTACTGATTAAGATAAACTGACTCTGATAACGGAAGTTGATAATGTACCAAGTATAAAATCTGTCTAAGAAGGGCAGGTTACTCATCGAAGTTCTGTTTAATAGTGATTATAAGACTGTAGTTCACGTGATTATATCCGCTTATACCCACTATAGAATTCAATATGTTGTCACTTCGATGAGACACCGACAGAGAAATTATTTCAGCAACGTGTTAACTTATACTTTTATTGGAATGAATAGTTTTTTACAATTGATTAGCATGTATTTTACACTATTAACTACCTAGTATCAACTGGGTTTCACACCATTTTTTCGGTCCCCTACCACTTCTTTCGTGATGTTAGGAACGAAGTTGTCTAAGTAAACCACGCCACTGTTACTTTAGTATGACGACTGTACAGAATTTTCCAAACGTAACTCTAGTCTACCTTGCCCACCGTTCACTACTAGTAAACAATGAAGTTTACCTAACGTATGTCTGATTGGCAATGCGTATGGTCTCCTTTTTATAGTTCATTATTAAAAAATTACGATGTTCCGCACCTATATAAATATCTATTAGAATAACGGCTTGTCCCTTAAGCTTTTATATACTCTCATTTTTTAATACGTGATATTAACCTATAATAAAACGATTGTGCATATACAGCTTCATTTGTATTTAGTGGTACCACGTAAATGGCTAAGGTCCAGAGTGATGGCATTTTAACGGTTACAACGGAAATGACCAAAAATACAATTAGTTCCATTAAAATTATTCGTTATGTAATATGGTTATAATAAAATTGTTTTGCTTAATAACTCGTAAATTACTGTTGTTGCATTGGTTGTTTACGTATGGTATGTTGTATTTAGGGCCTGAAGATGATGTTGTAACAACATCGAAACTAGTTGCCAATAAAACCAAGACCCTAATACAGCTGGAGTAATTTCGTCATTTTTTAACATATATTATACTAGCTGACATCCCAAGTCGTCCTTTTCAATTATGGATACACGAAGAAGAAATCCTAGAAGTGGTCGTTAAACATTTCAGTTGTGCACCTTGACCAAAAACTTTTCTAGTATATCAGTGTCATTGGTGTATTTCCAGTCGTATGGTCAATTCGTTATTTGCAACCCTTGCACAGTATTACGACGACAGACTCAGTGGTCTTCTTCATCCGATTTTATCTGTACTCGCTGCCTGGAGTCCATACTATGAACTACCTTGAACTTATAGTTGGTCCACGGCACTGTTTGTTGATGAGCTCGATTCCGGACTTCCACTACGCCCTTTGACGCTTCTTTGTCATCCAGAGGTCTCGTTGATGATCTGTAAGATGCACATTCTCTCAACGTTTCCCAGGTCTGGTGGATGCAAACGCTGGCGAAATCTTAATAAATTTAGTTCAGACATTTTACCTAGATTAAACTGAAATCTGTTTATTATGTTTCCCAACATCTTTTTTTCGACAGACTCCTTAATTACGCTATAGTAGAAACTTCATGTCTACGTCACGATACAATACTGATCTTGTCTCATCCCTGATTATATTCAAGGCAGTTCTCAGCGACAGCCAATTTGCTGGGCTGCTGTAGTCCACTGTATCCCAGTGTTCCTTGTACGTATCTCTCCTCGACTGCTCTAAAAGTCTGCCGATGCAACACATGCCACAATCTCACGTTCTGTGGACTATGTAATTAAAGAGTCTATTGAAATTAAATGTCGGGAAACCTAATAAATAGGGGTGGAAGTTTGAGTTCAAGCAAGTCTCGGGGTCAGGCACTTAATTTAGTCACATCCATAATAGCTGTGAAACGGCGAGAGAATGTGTATTTCACGAGTGGCACTGCGGGCTCCCAAAGGCAAAAGGTGGTTAAGAGAGCAGTGACGCCGCAAATCGAATTCACCTTTAAACAGAGACTCGCTACCAAGTGCGGTTACAGTTTAAACAACGTGTGCACATAACAGCACAACACTGAGCATCTGAAAAGCGCGACTGGATCGGTGGAAATATTGTCCATTAAACGGAAACAACAACTGTGCTAGCATACAACCGGAGGTTTAGACGGCGAGTAAACCTGTCAGATGACAGGAAAACGTGTCTCTCTCAGTCAGCATTGTTCGTATACATATGAAAACCAGCAGAATTGTTACCAAAACCCTCATGACGTGACGCGTCATTCTTTTCTGTAGCTCCAAGTTAAAGGCTATTACTGTCCAACAATGTTATAAACAGGTCTGAATATGTAAGCGAGCCTATAACACTTGTTTTTAAATGTATAGCGAACTCTCTGCCTGCTGCTTATATCGATATCGTAGTACATCCGGGTTCACAAACTGAATTCTTGCAAATAGGACTTCAAGGTAAAAAGTTCCGATTGTTGGGATGTACTCCTTACAGGACGTACTAATGGGATATGCTACACGAACAGCAAAATCACTTTCAAATAGTGAGAATCATGTTAGAGGGTATTTTGTCGTGTTGTCGGATTCATGCAAACCTTCTGAAATTAGTGGGTAAACAGTTATATAACTGTTATTGACATCAGAGTACTTTTTCAGTTCTGTGATGATCAACGGTCGCATCTGGACGGCCTTCGGAAGACGTGAGCATGTACACGTTTGATGCTTTCGTGTGAAATGTTAATCAAAGAGAAATACATTAAATGGTAATATTTAGTGAGAGGCTAAACATTCACTTCGTTATCGTATTGTAATGCATACGTGCATTCCCTTCACTTGTTTAAGCTAAATATTACGGACATTTATGGGATCGGGAATGCTCAGTAGCAGGCGGGCTACATGTACAGTCATGGTCAAAAGTATCCGAACGACCTGAATTGCATTTCGCCTGATTCGCATGAAACCCACAATCGCAACTGTCTAGCAGGTCCTCTAATCGGTCCTTGGTACAGTCGTTTGACTATTGAAAATGGTTCCAACAAGTCACCACTAGAAAACACTGCTCTGTATCACAATAACTCAAGATGTAAAGTAATACCAGGATACTACCAATATCAGGGAACACCTTATCACAGGTAAGACTGTCCTTAAAGCTTGTAATCTCACATTTATTACAATAAATGACATACCTGAAATGTTACCACTGTCATTAATACGTCAGATGGGTAATGCACATAGTAAGTTCTTCGTATTCATGATTTCGTCTTCAAAGCAACATACCGTACCTGTTATTTAACACAAAATGACATTAAAAATTTAAGTTATTAACGAGCAGCTAGTTGAGAATATGTATGAAATTCAAATGACACGACGAACAGTGTCGTTCTGCATATGGATTCAAACCCAGGTCATGCAGACTAAGATTTCGTCACTGATGGAACCTAACAGTCATTCCTCACTAGGCATACAGAGAGTGATATACCTCGATTTTAGACAGTATCAGTTAGGAAATATCAACTTAAAATTACATAACTTAAGCATTATTAACGGCCGCGAATTCCTACCCAGCATCTATTGTCCCTGTTAACGAACTACGAGAGATGTTAAATATTGCTTCTTCACAAGTAACTTACTTGAAATACCGTGAGGTAAAGCTTTGTGTTGGACAGAGATTCGAACCCAGAACGTAATCGAATTGTTATCGAAGCACAATCAACTGCGACATATCAGATTTTCTCGGCTGTAGCTAGATGTTTTTACTGAAATGACGAGACGAAACATTAATTCTTTTCCTTCCCAGAACTCCAACTCGGCACCTATCGCTGTTATATTCTAGAGAAAACGAACGTTAAATATGGGTTTGTTACACCAGCAGCGACATGTGAACATGTTGGAACTAGAATCAATATGACGAATTGTTCAATGCTGACTGGGAATCGAACCCCACACATATCGTTGTTGACTACACACAAAGAGACGTCAGCTACCAAATTTTACTCCACCAGCAGCTCGGAATAACATCCTTGAACTAGTGATCCCTCAAATGTTACTTCTTGATGGAGGTATATCAGACATCTTTCGTGGTTAGTTAACAGGGATGGAAGGGTCTTGATACGAGTCCCGGTTTTTTACAAAAATTGTCGTCTTTTATTTTCATGTTTAGATTTGGTTACTGAAATTGTCGAAAATTTCGGTAATTTATGACTTTTCACGGCTAGTCAGCAATATGATATGATTAGATTAGATTCGATTAGTACTTGTTCCATAGATCGTGAATACGATATTTCGTAATAATGTGGAACGTGTCTTTTTAATGAAAGATTCCTTTACATACCGGTATTCAATATCTTTACAACAATTTTTTACCCTCTCTCTCATTTTTTTTATTTCTCTCTCTCTCTCTCTCTCTCTCTCTCTCTCTCTCTCTCTCACACACACACACACACACACACACACACACACACACATTCTTTTTTTTTATTTGTTTGGTGTGCTCGACTATCGGCGAGGCAAAAAAATGTCCGTGATTGAGTTTCTTAGTTTTGAGAACAGTTACGAAAGAAATATAAAAACAACTATGGGAGTTACTGATTTATGGTGCTTAGTTTGCAGTCAGTTCTGAGTATTGTTAGTAACTAGGTTTCAATCCCTAAACCTAGCTACAGAAATGCGAATCAGACGCATTACGTATTCCAGGCCTTAGCAGCCACGTCTTTGAGACGCCAGGTATGGTGACTTCCCAGCCCGCTGTAGGATCACATCGGTTCGTCTTCTTCCTGCTGGTAATGTAACTAGGATTTGGCAACAACGCAAGGTATCTTTGGCAACTCAGTTATCGAAGAGTTACTTCTTGGTGTGCACGGAATTAAGCCTTAAAGTTCACTTGATTTTTTCTGTCATTTCCATTGAATAATCTGAGTTATTATCGCTTGAGGTGTAACAAAAGATTATAAATTTACGGTTGTCAGCCCAGGAAAATCGTCGCACGTGGAAATCGCAACTAATATCGTCCTTTAGATAGCGGTTTACGAGTTTCATTGGCCTCGAAAGAGGAACGCACGACACATAGCTCTTCGTTGGGTCTGTGGTAACGTGTGCACCTGTGAAAAAGCGTCTCTTATTGTTCGCGGTTCCAGTCTCGCCGACTGTAACGTTTTTATCCCTATTGTGAAAGACCTACAAGCAGTCAGATCAAACATCGATAAGGAAATCGCCAGAAAATACTTTCAGCTCATAGTACAATGGTGAAAAACTTACAATGCTGGACAACAGTTAACGCCTCTTTCCGCTGCTGACTAGCAAATTTTGGGTTTCTAGGAATACATAACTTTATTTATGAAATACCACATTTGCATACCTGTTAAGTATAACACAGCATACCAATTATACACAGACCCAATCGAAATCTAAGTGAGTAGTATTGTAATAATTCATGCCGATAGAGGCACGCTTGTGTACAGATACTCAGTTTTATTAAAACAGACTTTCGTCGAAAGGTTATTGTGGGTACTTTTATTTCATTTCTTGTAATACAGAGCACCATTTTCGTAAGTTTTCTTTTAGTGTTGTTAAAGCAATACTAAACATGAGAGAGAAATTAATCATCAACGATACTTGAGAATTCTCTGATGTTATCTATAACAGACAGACAATGCACATGCAGTTTAATGATTACATGCATGTAGAAAACTTGTTCGGAGTTAAAGATGTCAAACAAGGTTTGAAGAAGAATAAAATGCCACTACCAGACGACCGCTAATGTAGAAAATACTTTTCTGACTATTTTGGCACGATGCACTCTCCCCATACATGATGCAAAAGCTCCGAGATGCATCTGCTGCCTGGCTGTCTATTAAACCTGAAAAGAACAAAATGTCGCAGAAGTTAGCCCTTTTTTTACATTTTGGGTTGAGAAGTGAAGGGAATTATGTTCAAAGTTCCATTAAATTGATAACTTCAGCAGACAGCAGACTTGCGTTTTAAAAAAATGTTACAGCGAATGTAATAGAACTCGCGATGTCTAATCTATAGGGCGCGACGCTGTCATGTAACTACAGCACCTCCAGAATTCAACAACAGTTCTTCCAGAACTTCCGCATTCCACAGTGCTGTGAGATAATGCATATGGCAGGATCTAGACTTCTGAGAGACAGACAGTTACAGCTTTTCTTTTGCACTGCACGACGTTTTCAACAAACAGATAGCGCAAGAGCCTAGCTTAAGTGGAAAGGAACACTTCCTATTTAAATTTATGTATCCTACACTGTCGGCAGTTCTGTGTAGGTGGCAATTACGTGATTCTATTTTGGTGATTATAAAATAGAGTCGAATGTTTTCACTGGGTAGCCGAGGAAGCTAGTTCATGGCGATTCGGTCAACCAAGTAAATGAATGTACTGAACATACTGCAAACCACTACAGGGAGCCGGTGTGTCAGAATTCTCATCGAGTGTGCCGCAACGGTATTATGATAGAATAATGAATCTCAGCGAAGAGGACTTGGTGGTCTGTTGGATTGATGACAGATTCCTATGATGGTGGTCTGTGTTCGATTCCAACTTCTGCTGATGATCTTTAATAGGGAGAGACAGATTCTATTCTCTTCTGGCTACGCCAAGTGAAGAAGGTATAATGGCATTGTGGTCTGAAATTCACATTAAACATGATACTCCTTCTCTGCCAAGTAGACGTTAGGCTGAACCACAATAAAGTCAGGAGTGGCGAAATGTGGGAACTCTATCACCAGTAACCTTTCTAATACTAGTTATTTATTTCTAGTGACTAAAGAAACGCTATGTAGGCTCACAGGACACTTATTACATACTGTATTTGAACTTCTGTATGTCGATAAAATTGGGTCTGAACTTGGAATGTAACTCAGACCGCTCTTAACGCGGAATTTGATCCCTTCGTGACAATACAGCTCGACTACTATTTGTTGTTTGTTCAAAATCGCAGATTCCTCAACATCTCCACATATTGCGCGTGAATGGGTTCGAATCCTGGCCCGCCACAAAGTTTTCATTATGTGTTATCAAGCTGTAGCATGAGAACACCTACCTGCTAGTGAATAATAATTTTTATTCTTAATGCATTTTCATTCGTTGTCAACACTAACTACACTCCTGGAAATGGAAAAAAGAACACATTGACACTTGTGTGTCAGACCCACCATACTTGCTCCGGACACCGCGAGAGGACTGTACAAGCAATGATCACACGCACGGCACAGCGGACACACCAGGAACCGCGGTGTTGGCCGTCGAATGGCGCTAGCTGCGCAGCATTTGTACACCGCCGCCGTCAGTGTCAGCCAGTTTGCCGTGGCATACGGAGCTCCATCGCAGTCTTTAACACTGGTAGCATGCCGCGACAGCGTGGACGTGAACCGTATGTGCAGTTGACGGACTTTGAGCGAGGGCGTATAGTGGCCATGCGGGAGGCCGGGTGGACGTACCGCCGAATTGCTCAACACGTGGGGCGTGAGGTCTCCACAGTACATCGATGTTGTCGCCAGTGGTCGGCGGAAGGTGCACGTGCCCGTCGACCTGGGACCGGACCGCAGCGACGCACGGATGCACGCCAAGACCGTAGGATCCTACGCAGTGCCGTAGGGGACCGCACCGCCACTTCCCAGCAAATTAGGGACACTGTTGCTCCTGGGGTATCGGCGAGGACCATTCGCAACCGTCTCCATGAAGCTGGGCTACGGTCCCGCACACCGTTAGGCCGTCTTCCGCTCACGCCCCAACATCGTGCAGCCCGTCTCCAGTGGTGTCGCGACAGGCGTGAATGGAGGGACGAATGGAGACGTGTCGTCTTCAGCGATGAGAGTCGCTTCTGCCTTGGTGCCAATGATGGTCGTATGCGTGTTTGGCGCCGTGCAGATGAGCGCCACAATCAGGACTGCATACGACCGAGGCACACAGGGCCAACACCCGGCATCATGGTGTGGGGAGCGATCTCCTACACTGGCCGTACACCACTGGTGATCGTCGAGGGGACACTGAATAGTGCACGGTACATCCAAACCGTCATCGAACCCATCGTTCTACCATTCCCAGACCGGCAAGGGAACTTGCTGTTCCAACAGGACAATGCACGTCCGCATGTATCCCGTGCCACCCAACGTGCTCTAGAAGATGTAAGTCAACTACCCTGGCCAGCAAGATCTCCGGTTATGTCCCCCATTGAGCATGTTTGGGACTGGATGAAGCGTCGTCTCACGCGGTCTGCACGTCCAGCACGAACGCTGGTCCGACTGAGGCGCCAGGTGGAAATGGCATGGCAAGCCGTTCCACAGGACTACATCCAGCATCCCTACGATCGTCTCCACGGGAGAATAGCAGCCTGCATTGCTGCGAAAGGTGGATATACACTGTACTAGTGCCGACATTGTGCATGCTCTGTTGCCTGTGTCTATGTGCCTGTGGTTCTGTCAGTGTGATCATGTGATGTATCTGACCCCAGAAATGTGTCAATAAAGTTTCCCCTTCCTGGGACAATGAATTCACAGTGTTCTTATTTCAATTTCCAGGAGTGTATATATGACGTTTTTGAGTCCCAGAGAGACAAAGAACTATTTGAGAGATCACTGTAAGTTCAAAGATGTTATTCAGAGCTCCTGGTGGAGAAAAATTTGATAGATGACGTCTCTTTGTGTGTAGTCAACAACGATATGTGTGGGGTTCGATTCCCAGTCAGCGTTGAACACTTCGTCATATAGATTCTAGTTCAAACACGTTCACATGTCGCTGCTGGTGTAACAAACCCATATTTAACGTTCGTTTTCTCTAGAATATAGCAGCGATAGGTGCCGAGTTGGAGTTCTGGGAAGGAAAAGAATTAATGTTTCGTCTCGTCATTTCAGTAAAAACATCTAGCTACTGCCGAGAAAATCCGATATGTCGCAGTTGATTGTGCTTCGATAACAATTCTATTACGTTCTGGGTTCGAATCTCTGTCCAACACAAAGCTTTACCTCACGGTATTTCAAGTAAGTTACTTGTGAAGAAGCAGTATTTAACATCTCTCGTAGTTCGTTAACAGGGACAATAGATGCTGGATAGGAATTCGCGGCCGTTAATAATGCTTAAGTTATGTAATTTTAAGTTGATATTTCCTAACTGATACTGTCTAAAATCGAGGTATATCACTCTCTGTATGCCTAGTCAGGAATGACTGTTAGGTTCCGTCAGTGACGAAATCTTGGTCTGCATGACCTGGGTTTGAATCCATATGCAGAACGAGACTGTTCGTCGTGTCATTTGAAGTTCATACATATTCTCAACTAGCTGCTCGTGAATAACTTAAATTTTTAATGTCATTTTGTGTTAAATAACAGGTACGGTATGTTGCTTTGAAGACGAAATCATGAATACGAAGAACTTACTATGTGCATTACCCATCTGACGTATTACTGACAGTGGTAACATTTCAGGTATGTCATTTATTGCAATAAATGTGAGCTGTCTAGCCTTAAGGACAGGCTTATCTGTGATAAGGTGTTCCCTGATATTTATAGTATCTTGGTATTACTTTACATCTTGAGTTATTGCGATACAGAGCAGTGTTTCCTAGTGGTGACTTGTTGGAACCATTTTCAATAGTCAAACGACTGTACGAAGGACCGATTAGAGGACCTGCTAGACAGCTACGTTATGTGGGTTACAAGCGAATCAGGCGAAATGCAATTCAGGTCGTTCGGATACTTCTGAGCACGACTGTACATTTGACAATTAAGCGTCAGGAGGGAATATTAGTGATGAAATCATAGGAGGCAATGTTGTGCAACCTTAGTAGGGACAAGAGCCGACTATTCGGGAGTACGATCTTAAAATCTGAGATACTGTTACGAGACAAACTTGCGTCGCAATGTCCGCAAACGTGAAGCCAGATCTGCCTAGCAACAGCGATCTGAACGCCCATTGGCTGTATGTTTGGCTAAATATATGTGTAGGCAGCGACTCATGTGTCCTTATTAGCTGAGAGACAAAGGTGGGGGGGTTTCTCTTGTCGATCGGGAAGACAGGGCGAGTTAGTCGAGTAACCAGGGGCGGCTCCAAAACTACGGTCGCGAGTAAATATTCCAGTTGTTAAACATGAGATAAAGTGAAGGTTAGTTATCAGTGAACGCCACGTGTCGTGGGCAATGTATATCACGAGTATGGAAAGTGAGAAATGTGTTAATGAGTTGTAAACGGTTGAATATAACGGCGTAGCCCAGAGCCGGCATATTGCAAAGTCTGTTACCTGTGTGTCAAAGTATTTTCTTTATTAAAACGAGTATAGTACAAAACGTTGTTGACATTTAACAACTGGCATCCCGAAACACTCCAATGCAGCAGGATCACCTATACTGAACCTGGCCCCTGAGCGCTACTACTGTGCGACGAGGGACTACCGAAGCAGCAAGACACCAGGTTAGTGGTAACAGAAACCAGAGAAGTAAGGCAGAGTCGCTTCCTTCTCGCTACAATGCCACTGAGGGCGTTGTAGTATCGTGATTACTGTATTCTTTCCTGTCGCTGGGATTCCGTGCATCCTCGTGGACAGGGAGTGAAAGTCATGCACTAATCTTGATCTGCACAGTTCAGGACTATACACTGTCATATATTTTAAAGCTACACTTATCAGAAGGGTGAATGGTAGATACCAACTGTCCTTAGAACTCGGCAACAACTACAGTTAACTTACAAATGACTGCGGACAATGAACACGACACCCCATATTTCGGTATGTTTCTGGTCTCAATACACAAAAATTTTTTCCAGGGCTTCCTGTGGATGACTACAAAGAATGACTTTTCCCCATTCACACAGACGCTACTTAAGCTCAGGAGCATGAGCTACTTGTGCAAGAGGAGCACGTGGCTGAAAGTGTCGCAGTACATCACGTACGTTGATATTATAGACGCCAGTCAAAATTGTACTCTACAGCAGGTAGAGGATTTTATTGGACTATAGCTAATTCTAAAATCTAGCGCTGTTGACAGCATCTGTCCCGCTACTGGAGGAACAATCAGAACAACAGTTCGCTTCGGAGTGGCAACAGGTTGTA
Organism: Schistocerca piceifrons; assembly: GCF_021461385.2. Taxonomy (NCBI): domain Eukaryota; kingdom Metazoa; phylum Arthropoda; class Insecta; order Orthoptera; family Acrididae; genus Schistocerca; species Schistocerca piceifrons. The sequence goes on from NC_060143.1 coordinate 241,368,453, forward strand.
GAGGTCGGAACGTGGGCCCTACGAGGGCGGGTTAATTGGGCTGGTAGCTACTCAGGATAGGGTGACGTTCCACAGTCTGGACGTGACTGCAGTGGCAGTGGTGACGGGGCACTGCCAGTAAAACGTCCCCGGACAAGAAAATCTTTACTTGAAGACAGTTTCAGTCACAGAATGTTAGCTAGAGTGGAGGCCAGTGCCCTCTCTGATGTAGTCGGCCACTCTCGCTGGAGCGTCCCGACATCGGCGGTAGTCCGTCAGGAAGATGGCAAGTGCTGGTGTCAGCGTAGCCGCAGAAAGCTGATGCATGTTGACAGCGGCGAGTGCAGAGAACTGCTCTAGCTACGTGGGCGTCCCCATAGTGGCAGCATACAACACGGCACTATCAGATGGCTTTCGGCGTAACTGAAGAGCTCACTCTGGCCATTGGAGAGAAACAACACTGGCCTGCACTGGCAGTGAGAGCTGAACAGAAACTTGGTCCAGCGTCGAACCTGTGGTTTACCACAGTGGTGGTCGTCATCAGAATGTAGACACCCAGCGTGTGGCATGGTAGCTGATTGCAAGCAGCCACTAGCACTTTGTAGACGTTGGCTGGCTGCTTTATCCTGAACTGACGCGGCGTAAATTTAAATTAAAAAAATTATGGGTTTCCGTTGCAGAAATTAAATTTGAATGTTGATAAAATTTGATTTATGACCAAAGTCAGTGTTATCACGTATTATGTCACAGACCTCACATACAAAGTCAACTGTATCAGAATATGTGAATGGCATGTTTCACTATGCCACAGAGCTCAGGATAAATTAAATTCTGTAACCAGTACCAAACAGGTATCTTTCAAATGCTATTAAAGAATGGCTGCTTCTTGCAGTACTATGGTGTCCTTGTACTTTCTCTCAATCAAAACAACCGCCATTTGCCCTGAGGCACTTTGTCGCTTGAACTGAATCTAAATGACTGAGTGCGCAGTTTAGCTTGTTCTACTCTCATGACAGGAGGACTTCGCGGTAGTGTATCTCTCACAGCAGTCTCTCTCGGCTGAAACAATGTACGCCGAGTTCCATGAGGTGCTGCTGAATAGAAATTACACGGTGCTTGGTCTTACTCAGAGTACTCATTACTCTGCAATTATCATCAACTTTATGAACCATCTCATCCACAAGTACACATTTCCGAAGTTATTCAGCCCGATCAGCCTTAAGAGCAGGTTTCCCTTTACTTCTCTTATTCCCTCCGCCGGTCCGAAGAAATGGCAACGAAGGTGCGTCTGTACCACTTCTTTATTCACAAAATTTTCAACGAAACTTAACATAAACAACATCTTAAATACACTCCTGGAAATGGAAAAAAGAACACATTGACACCGGTGTGTCAGACCCACCATACTTGCTCCGGACACTGCGAGAGGGCTGTACAAGCAATGATCACACGCACGGCACAGCGGACACACCAGGAACTGCGGTGTTGGCCGTCGAATGGCGCTAGCTGCGCAGCATTTGTGCACCGCCGCCGTCAGTGTCAGCCAGTTTGCCGTTGCATACGGAGCTCCATCGCAGTCTTTAACACTGGTAGCATGCCGCGACAGCGTGGACGTGAACCGTATGTGCAGTTGACGGACTTTGAGCGAGGGCGTATAGTGGCCATGCGGGAGGCCGGGTGGACGTACCGCCGAATTGCTCAACACGTGGGGCGTGAGGTCTCCACAGTACATCGATGTCGTCGCCAGTGGTCGGCGGAAGGTGCACGTGCCCGTCGACCTGGGACCGGACCGCAGCGACGCACGGATGCACGCCAAGACCGTAGGATCCTACGCAGTGCCGTAGGGGACCGCATCGCCACTTCCCAGCAAATTAGGGACACTGTTGCTCCTGGGTTATCGGCGAGGACCATTCGCAACCGTCTCCATGAAGCTGGGCTACGGTCCCGCACACCGTTAGGCCGTCGTCCGCTCACGCCCCAACATCGTGCAGCCCGCCTCCAGTGGTGTCGCGACAGGCGTGAATTGAGGGACGAATGGAGACGTGTCGTCTTCAGCGATGAGAGTCGCTTCTGCCTTGGTGCCAATGATGGTCGTATGCGTGTTTGGCGCCGTGCAGGTGAGCGCCACAATCAGGACTGCATACGACCGAGGCACACAGGGCCAACACCCGGCATCATGGTGTGGGGAGCGATCTCCTACACTGGCCGTACACCACTGGTGATCGTCGAGGGGACACTGAATAGTGCACGGTACATCCAAACCGTCATCGAACCCATCGTTCTACCATTCCTAGACCGGCAAGGGAACTTGCTGCTCCAACAGGACAATGCACGTCCGCGTGTATCCCGTGCCACCGAACGTGCTCTAGAAGGTGTAAGTCAACTACCCTGGCCAGCAACATCTCCGGATCTGTCCCCCATTGAGCATGTTTGGGACTGGATGAAGCGTCGTCTCACGCGGTCTGCACGTCCAGCACGAACGCTGGTCCAACTGAGGCGCCAGGTGGAAATGGCATGGCAAGCCGTTCCACAGGACTACATCCAGCATCTCTACGATCGTCTCCATGGGAGAATAGCAGCCTGCATTGCTGCGAAAGGTGGATATACACTGTACTAGTGCCGACATTGTGCATGCTCTGTTGCCTGTGTCTAAGTGCCTGTATTTCTGTCAGTGTGATCATGTGATGTATCTGACCCCAGAAATGTGTCAATAAAGTTTCCCCTTCCTGGGACAATGAATTCACGGTGTTCTTATTTCAATTTCCAGGAGTGTAGCTTGCTGTGCATCTTCCGCAGCATCTACAATAAAATTGCCGTGTGCACCACCCCTCAGCACGACGCAAAAATCATTGGCACACGTACTTTGCTTCACATGTGGCCCAGGATCAACGGCCACTTCACAACACTACTGCAACTAAGGCAACATCAACCATGATTCTAATCACTAACTATTAAATTTATTAAAGCCCGCAGTCACTTCAGCTGGCCCTAAAGCTACTTATGACCCCCGCATTTTCACAAGGTATCGAAGCTGATAAACCCACTTTAATCTTCATAAGTCCCACATGCATGAATACACTGTGTAGCAATTAACGCGTACTACTAACATACAGGGTCAGCACAAAGTCTTGACCTGATTATAAACATTTTAACAGAATAACCGTTTGACATAATAAGCTACATTTGCTGCCGTTACATAGGTTAGTGTTACAAGTTATTTTGACCAATAGAAGGCCCTAGTGCTCCACAACACCGACGCGGTCTCTAAGGTCATGTTAGTTGTTGGCGAAATGGCGTCGAAGCAGGAGAAAGCGCAATGTGTGCTTTGGCTTCAGGAAACGAAATAGCCCATAAGTGTTCAGCGTAAATTTCTGGCTTCTTATGGACGCACCTCTCCTGGCGTTAAATCAATAAAGCGATGGTATGCAAAGTTTAACGAAACAGGCAGCGTTGAAGACCGTCCTCGAAGTGGCAGGACTCGCGTGAGTGATACAACTGATGATCGTGTTCGGCTATCGTTTCAGCGGAGTCCGTCTAAATCAACTCTTCAAGCATCACGTGAACTTCAAGCACCGCAAGCGAGTGTGGTGAAGATACTTCATGAAACGCTTAGGTTGTATGCTTACAAAGTGCAAATCGTGCAGGCCTTGCAACCCAATGATTTGCTGACACGTGCTGAATTTGCAACTGAGATTCTCAACAGGATTGATGGCGCTAACGATTGCTTAAATCGCATATGCCTTACCGATGAATCCATCTTTCATGTCAGTGGAAATGTTAAATCGGCATAATGTCCGTATATATGGTTCAGAGTCTCCACATGCTACTGTACAGTTACAGCGAGACAGCAAAAAGTGAATATTTGGTGTGGCCTCATGCATAATAAGATTTTTGGACCGTTCTACTTCGCGGAAAAATCCATTACCGCTAACATTTACTTATACGTTTTGCAACAGTTCATTGCCCCACAGTTAAAAGAATATCAACGATGGATAATTTTCCAGCAAAATGGAGCATCCCCTACCCCCTTCCCCCACATAACCCCCCTCCCTCACCCGCCCGCCAATGGGCTTTGATAGTGCGTAATTTCCTGGATGAAACCTTTGCTGAATCGGTGGATTGGAAGGAGCGCTCCGATACTCTGGCTCCACCCCAGTCTCCAGACATTACGCCCCTTGACTTTTTTTCTAGGGCTGTATGAAGGATAGAGTCTTCGTCACACCAGTTGCTGACGTTGACGAACTGAAGGCTAGGATACAAGCTGCTGTGGGTACTGTGACAGAACACATGTTACAAAACACCTGGCGGGAACTGGAATACCGCCTCGACACTCTCCGAGCTACCAATGGAGCAACACTAACCTATGTAACGGCTTCAAATTTAAATTATTATGTCAAACGGTTATTCTGTAATAAATTGTTATAATAAGGGCAAGTCTTTATGCTCACCCTGTATTTCTCCTTACTTTCTGCTACTGCGAATTTATTATTCCGTGAGTCTTTCGCGGTGACGTGCTTCATTAAATTCCTCCTCCCATTCGGCGTACAACAGCTAACAAGCAGGACACGTGCTGAAGAGACATGGAATGAGAGCAGTGTTGCGGCTCGTCTGCAAGATGCGAGATATTTTAGTCCCCGTTAAAACCAATAAGATTTTGCTGTCAGATTCTTGGTGTCTCTTCTCCTTATATTCGGGAGTATCTAAACTGCACAAATTAGGTTCTTTCTCTTCACACCCTTTACTTCCTAAGATACAGAGTACAGAATGTGGAATCACAGTAAACCGAAAGAAGACAAAGGTAATGAGAAGTAGCAGAAATGAGAACAGCGAGAAAAATACAATCAAAGTTGATAATCACGAAGTATCCGAACTTAAGTATTTCTGCTACGTAGACCGCAAGATACATCTACATCAACATGGATACACTGCAAATCACATTTAAGTGCCTGGCGGAGGATTCATTGAACCACCTTCACAATTCTCTATTATTCCAATCTCGTCTCGCGCACGGAAAGAATGAACACCTATATCTTCCAGTACGAGCTCTGATTACCTTTATTTTATAGTGTTGATCGTTCCTCCCTATGTAGTTCGGTGTCAACAAAATATTTACGCATTCGGACGAGAAAGTTGGTGATTGGAATTTCGTGAGAAGGTTCCGTCGCAACGAAAAACGGCTTTCTTTTAAGAATTTCCAGCCCAAATCCTGTATCATTTCTGTGACACACTCTTCCATATTTCACGATAATACAAAACGTGCTGCCTTCCTTTGACCTTTTTCGATGTACTCCGTCAGTCTTATCTGGTAAGGATCCCACACCGCGCAGCAATATTCTAAAAGAGGACAGACAAGCGTAGTGTAGGCTGTCTCCTTAGTAGGTCTGTTACATTTTCTAAGTGTCCTGCCAATAAAACGCAGCCTTGGTTAGCCTTCCCCACAACATTTTCTATGTGTTCTTTCCAATTGAAGTTGTTCGTAATTGTAATACCTAGGTATTTAGTTAAATTTACGGCTTTTAGATTAGACTGATTTATCGTGTAACCGAAGTTTAACGAGTTCCTTTTAGCACTCATGTGGATGACGTCACACTTTTCGTAATTTAGGGTCAACTGCCAATTTTTGCACCATTCAGATATTTTTTTCATTGTTTTGCAGTTTGTTTTGATCTTCTGATGACTTTATTAGTCGATAAACGACAGCGTCATCTGCAAACAATCGAAGACAGCTGCTCAGATTGTCTCCCAAATCGTTTATATAGATAAGGAACAGCAAAGGGCCTATAACACTACCTTGGGGAACGCCTGAAATCACTTCTGTTTTACTCGGTGACTTTACTACGAACTGTGACCTCTCTGACAGGAAATCGCAGATCCAGTCACATAACTGAGACGATATTCCATAAGCACGCAATTTCACTCCGAGCCGCTCGTGTGGTACAGTGGCGCGGGATTAGCCGAGCGGTCAGGGGCGCTGCAGTCATGGACTATGCGGCTGTTCCCAGCCGAGGTTCGAGTCCTCCATCGGGCATGGGTGTGTGTGTTTGTCCTTAGGATAATTTAGGTTAAGTAGTGTGTAAGCTTAGGGACTGATGACCTTAGCAGTTAAGTCCCATAAGATTTCACACACTTTTTTTGTGTGGTACTGTGTCAAAAGTCTTCCGGAAATCCAGGAATACGGAATCGATCTGAAATCCCTTGTCAATAGCACTCAGCACAACATGTGAATAAAGAGCTAGCTGTGTTTCACAGGAACAATGTTTTCTAAACCCATGTTGACTGTGTGTCAATAGACCGTTTCCTTCGAGGTAATTCATAATGTTCGAACACAACGTATGATTTAAAATCCTCCTGCGTATCGACGTCAACGATATCGGCCTGTAATTTAGTGGATTACTCCTACTACCTTTCTTGAATATTGGTGTGACCTGTGCAACTTTCCAGTCTTTGGGTACAAATCTTTCGTCGAGTGAACGGTTGTATATGATTTTTTAAGTGTGGAGCTAATGCATCAGCATACACGGAAGGGAACCTGATTGGTATACAGTCTGGACAGAAGACTTGCTTTTATTAACCCTCGACGTGCGAAGCGAGGACGTAAAAAGCAGAATAGCACAGACAAAGAGGACATTCCTGGCCAAGAGAAATCTACTCGTATCAAACATAGGCCTCAATTTGAGAAAGTAATTATTGAGAATGTACGTTTGGAGCAGAGTATTGCGTGGCAGTGAGTTGTGGACAGTGGGGAAGCCGAAACATAAGAGAATCGAAACGTTTTTGAGTTGCAGGACTACAGAAGAATATTGAAAATTATTTGTTGTGATAAGAAAAGGAATGAGGAGTTTCTCGGTAGAACCGACGAAGAAAGGAACATACCGAAAATACTTAAATAACAAAGGGACATAATCATGGGATATTTCTTAAAATATCAGAGAATAAGGCTAATGGTTCAAATGGCTCTGAGCACTATGGGACTTAACTTCTGAGGTCATCAGTCCCCTAGAACTTAGAACTACTTAAACCTAACTAACCTAAGGACATCACACACATCCATGCCCGAGGCAGGATTCGAACCTGCGGTCGCGCGGTTGCAGACTGTAGCGCCTAGAACCGCTCGGCCACTGCGGCCGGCTCAGAGAATAAGCTCCATGCCACTAGAGGAGACTGTAGATGGTAAAAACTGTGGAAGAAGACAGATATTGTAATATACCCAGCAGATCATTGAGGATATAGGGTGCAAATGCTCCTCTGAGATGAAAGGGTTGACACAGGAGAGGAATTCGTGGTGGGTCGCGTCAAGGAAGACGTTTTAGTGGCGAACACTGCATTGTTCTACTGAACATATTTTTGATGATATATTCCAGTGTCTAAACGGGTTACGGATGACTTACGTTGATTTATATGAGAATAATTCATTTTCGACGGATTCGGATATTTCGAAAGCAATATATACGAAATCCTTGGTATCACAACAATTGACAGACGATTACAAGTTCAGGCATTCACCTTACAACCAAGCAAAATTTCCAGCAAATGTCTGAAACTTGGTAGCTGAACTACATTTGATGTATTTCAGAGTCTGTACGGCACACACAGCAGTACGGAGGCGTAGCAGATGGCGGTGTATCTTTTCATGTGTGTAAGAGAGCAACGTCTTTGACTCGCAGGACATGTGCAGTATACCTGTAAACCATTTTTTATACTTTTCACGCTCGACGCCTAGAGGTAGACTTAACTTTATAACATGGGCAACCACAGCGGTTGAAATTCATGGTAAACTGAACTTGAATAAAACCGCAAACAGCTGTTAAGTGCCGATTTATTAATGACATGTTTCTATGTGTTAAATCAGCATCTTCAGTTATATTCGTAATGTCAGATAGGTAAGCACTCGGAGACGTGTCCAACGTTCTTAGACACAGAATCCAACCCCACTGAGAGTGGACGTCGTGAACAATTAATAACCGGCAGAGCACTGGAGTGAACAGTGCAGGGGATGAGACACAGAAGCTACTAAGAACCGACAATGAACATGAGATAATTGGAGACACTATTTATAAAGGCAAATTGGTTGTCGCGAGGTATACTAGTGTACAGCTGATACTATGAAGTTGTATCTGTATACAGCTGGCCACCAACAGTGCCTCTCGACAACCAACTACAATGTTCAATAAAAACAATACCAATCGCCGTTGTATAGGTTTATTTCCAGGCAACCACTTTCGACGTAACACTACGTCATCTTCAGGACTAAACTGCTCCAATCCAGTAACCAACGTGTTATAAATACAGCAGTGCCTTTAACTGGTCTCGTAATAGCTTTTATGGGCATACGTGCTCGCTGGACAGCGATCGGTATTCTTTTTATTGAACACTGAGCAGCAGTAGTCCCATACTCCGCCAGATGATTGAGTTACACTCATTGAACTACATTGTTTGTTTTTATAACTGTGGTTCCCTATTACCTTGTGTACATTCTGAGTTATTACTAGTTTTTGTCCCTCAGCCCCTGCACTGTTCGCACTAATTCTCAGCCGGTTATCATTTCCTGACGACTTCCTCTCTCCATGAGGTTCACCGTTTCCGTGTTTGCCTTAAAACCGAGTGAAACCTCGCACAATATTTGGTCAGAACTCGTGGATTGAAACTATTTTTGTTTAATTCCGGTGGGAAAAGTCCAAGAAAATAAAATGAGGACCTATGGTGTCTATGTGTACGTGTCAGTCTATCAGGCTCCAGCTACTGGCTGATATAAGCCTACAGAGCGGCAAGTTAAATGTTTATCCATTCGTGTGTTTTCCCCATAGTATATTTATTTCATTTCGTGCTTATTTCTCCGTTTAAGAGGGTTAATCCAGCGTCTTTGTAAGAGTAAATTAATTCATTCTGTAGCGCAATAATTGCTCACTGAAGACCCAGATGCGTAGCTGTTTAACGCATGATATTCCATTGGTGACACATCTGGAGCGAAGGAAGTCGCATATCTAGGATTGTCAACTTTTATAGCTCACATCTCCAGTTGGTGTCGCTAGGATGGATAAGATGTGTGTGGTCGTAGGAGCAGCTGGCCACAGTTACCGAATGGCTGCTGCCTCGGGGTGTAGCAGTGGCGGAGAATCTGAAGCGTAGATTGGGCCACTTCATGTGTCACTTGTTTTGCCCACCGGCTCTGTTTCCGAGGCACCTCCTAGTGCACACACTACGCGATGGATCCGCCCTCACTGCAACATGAGTGGCGGGCGGTAACGCGTTCGCGTCGCTCGAATCGGAGGGACAATGTAGAAACTGGCCACCTGGCCTCGTCTATTCCCCTGTGAGTGGACAGGTGGCCGCTCCTTCAGCAGGGCCGGCCGGGGTGGCTGAGCGGTTCTAGGCGCTACGGTCTGGAACCAAGCGACCTTTACGGTCGCAGGTTCGAATCCTACCTCGGGCATGGATGCGTGTGATGTCCTTAGGTTAGTTAGGTTTAAGTAGTTCTAAGTTCTAGGGGACTGATGACCTCAGAAGTTAAGTCCCATAGTGCTCAGAGTCATTTGAACCTTCAGCAGGGTCCGAGCAGACATACGGGGGAGGGATTTACTATTTATTGGGAGCTTCTATGTTAGGCGCGTTATGAAGCCCCATAGGCAGATAGCGTTCAGGGCTGCAAAGAAAGCCAATGTGCATTCAGTATATCTGCCGGGGAGCCTCATCGGAGACGTGGAGGTGACCTTGTCTGGGGCTATCGTGAGTGCAGGTTGCAGTTGTCTGCAGGTTGTGGCTCACGTCGGCACCAACGACGCCTGTCGCATGAATTCTGACTCGATCCTCAGTTCGTACAGGCGGCTGGCGGAAGTGGTGAAGACTGCTGGCCTCGTGCGTGGGATGCAAGCAGAGCTCGCAATTTTCAACATCGTTCCCAGGGTTGAGTGGGGTCAATTGGGTTGGAGCTGAGTGGAAGATCTGAACCGTAGGCTCCGTCGATTCTGTGACTGTCTTGGCTGCAGATTTCTAGACAAGCGTGTTCGTGCGGAGATTTGTAGGACTTCCCTTGATAGGTCAGGGGTGCACAACACAAAGGAAGCGGCTAGTCGGGTAGCAGAGTACTTGTGGAGTGCGGATGAGGGTTTCTTATGTTAGGCGGTTGTTTGAGGTGCTCTGATTAACTCTCGCCAGTCGACTCATAGCAGGGGGAGTCAAATGACGTTCCGAATGAAGACACTTCGACTGCCACAATTTTATCAGTAAACTGTTGAAGTATTCGTAGTAAAGTTCACTGCCCTCCAGGACAGTCCTCGGTGTCAAGTTACTGTTGGGACCGAGAGCCGGCTCGAACCCGAAATGGAAAACTCTGAGATGTTTAGCAAGTCGTGGAACGTATACCGGAGAGGGCATAGTAGGGGAAGTGTTTACTGCAGTTGACAAAGGTATTGTGTCTACTGAGGTCGAACTTGAGTGTGATAGTGAAGTCATCTGGTGACGTATAATAGGTGTAGGTGAAACTAGGTTAATTGTCTGGTGTTTTTAACGGCCACACGATTCTGCTGCGACAGTTCTAGAGTCATTCAGAGAGATTCTGCAGTCATTAGCGCTCAAATACCGAGCTCGTGGAATAGTAGTTGGCGGTGACTTTAATCTGCCGAGACTGGGACGTCTATGGAAACACTGTAGGGGATACAGACAGACATTCATGCGAAATACATTAGAACACCTTTTCTGAGAATTGTCTTGATCAGCTAGATCGGCAGCCCAGACCCAATGGAAATATCTTAAACCATGCAGCTACAAATAGGCCGGATCTTACCGACAACGTCAGTATAGAAACGGGGATTAGCAATCATGATGTCATTACAGCAACTATGATTACGAAAGTTAATAAGACTGTCAAGAAGGCTAGGAGAGTGTTTCTGCTAGATAGGGCAGATAAGCAGTTGTTAACATCTCACTTAGACAATGAATCACTTAATTAAAGCTGGCCGGTGTGGTCGAGCGGTTCTAGGCACTACAGTCTGGAACCGGGTGACGGCTACGGTCGCAGGTTCGAGTCCTGCATCGGGTATGGATGTGTGTGATGTTCAAATGGATCAAATGGCTCTGAGCACCATGGGACTTAAAATCTATTGTCATCAGTCCCCTAGAACTTAGAACTACTTAAACCGAACTAACCTAAGGACATCACACAACACCCAGTCATCACGTGTGTCATGTCCTTAGGTTAGTTAGGTTTAAGTAGTTCTAAGTTCCAGGGGACTGATGACCTCAGATGTTAAGTCCCATAATACTCAGAGCCATTTGAACTTAGTTAAAGTAAGATGGATGTAGAGGAGTTATGGACAAAGTTTAAGCAGATTGAAAATCGTGGCCTGGAGAGTTAAATACCTAGTAAGTGGATAAAGGATGGAAAAGACCCACCATGGTTTAATAATAAAATTCGGTGGATGCTGAGAAGGCAGGAGCTGTTGCACTCTCGGTTCAAAACGGAACGATTAAACGACGACAAGCGAAAGTTAGTAGACATTCGGGCGTCTAGATCTACATGCGAAGCATACAACTACCACCGTCACACCTTAGCGAAAGATCTGGCAGAGAATACGAGGAAATTATGGTCCTATGTAAAATCGCTAGGTGGGACTAAGGTTTCCATTCAGTTCCTTGTTGATCAGTCTTGTTAAAGATAGCAAAACGAAAGTCGAAATTTTAAATTTCACGTTCAAAAAATTGTTCACACAAGAGAATAGTACAAACGTACCGTCATTTGGCTAACGAACAGATTCCCGTATGGACTACATAGTAGAAAGCATACCAGGCGTAGAGAAGCAACTGAAAGATTTGACAGCAAATAAATCGCCAGGTCCGGATGGAACCCTGGTTCGATTTTACAAAGAATACTCTACAGCATTTGCCCCTTACCTAGCTAGCATTAATCGCGAATCTGTAGCCCAGAAAAAAGTCCCAAGCAACTGGAAAAAAGCGCAGGGGCTCCAGTACATACGAAATGTAAAACAACAGACCCGCTAAATTATAGACCCTGATTGCTGCAAAATCCTTGAACATATTCTCTGTTCGAATACAATAAACTTTCTTGAGACTGAGGAGCTTATGTCCACGAATCAGCATCGTTTTAGGAAGCATCACTCGTGCAAAACTCAGTTTGCCCTTTTCTCCCATGATACACAGAGAACTATGGATGAAGGGCAACAGGCAGAGTCCATATTTATAGATTCCCGGAAAGCATTTGACAAGGTGTCCCATTGTAGGCTGTTAACGAAGGTACGAGCATATGGAATGAGTGGTTCGAAGACTTCTAAAATAATAGAACCCAGTATGTTGTCGTTGACGATGAGTGTTCATCAGAGACAAGAGAATCATCAGGATACAAAAGTAATTTGTCGGACAGGGTGGGTAGCAATCTGCCGTTGTTTGCTGATGATGCTGAGGTGTAGGATAAGGTGTCGAAGTTGAGTGACTGCAGGAACATACAAGACCACTTAGACAAAATTTTCGGTTGGTTTGATTATTGCAGCTAGCCGTAAAGGCGGAAAATTGTAAATTAATGCAGGTGAGTAGGAAGGTCAAACCTGCAATGTTCGGATACAGTATTACTTGTGTCCTGCTTGACACACTCAATTAGTGTATACATCTGGGCGTAACGTTGCAGAACGTTATGGGGTGGAACGAGCATGTGAGAACTGTGTTAAGGAAAGCAAGTGGTCGGCTTCCGTTTATTGGGAGAAAGAGCGATGCACTTGTAAATGAGAGTGCATATAGGACGCTGGTGTGACCTATTCTTGAGTACTGCCTGAGTGCTTGGGATCCGTACCAGGTCGGATTGGAGGATGACATCGAAGCAATTCAAAGGCTAGCTGCTATATTTGTTAGCAGTAGATTCGAACAACACGTAAGTGTTACGGAGATGCTTCGGGAACTCAAATGAGAATGTGCTAGTCCTAATGTGTTTCGGCGTTAAGCCATTTCCGAAGTACCAATACATACTGACACAATGTACCTCGCCTATATTACTTCCTTGAAGCAATAGTGCAAATTTGCGTGACATGTGAATTGTATTTGTGTTGGGCAACGACCGACGCCTTCGTGGATTGTAGATCGGCAAGCAACAATACTGAGCAGTAGTCGAGGTGACAGTGAGAAGTCGGCAGTATTTACTTTACTTCCTGAGTGAGCCAATGATAACAAAATGAATCTCTAACTCAGCAGGTTAAAACTATTTGCCAGATCGGGGCCGAAACTGGAACCTTGTCTTTCGCTGGCAATACCTTTCCCAACTGAGCTACTGAGACAAGAATTACGACCAGCCCACACAGATTTGGAAAGTATGACAGCGATACTTGCGATAGTGAAACGACGTGGATGAGGTGTTAGTGGAGTCTGGACATATCAGTGGGTAAAGTCGTTGCCAGCGATAGGTAAAATATCAGGTTCGAATCCGGATACGGGTCACAGTTATAACGTACAGGAAGTTCGGATCTTATTATACTGCAACTGCTCACAGACATTCAAGATGGCGCCAAGCGAGACAGCGTCGGAAGTTTGTCAGCTTTGTGTTTAATTATTATTATTTATTTATTATTATTTATTTATTTAACCTGATCAGATTAGGGCCATCAGGCCCTCTCTTACATCGGACCAGTGTTCCACACATGCAGCATTTCACACATCAGAGTAACATCATAAACATAGTTTAAATGAGAAAATTAGCTTACTCTAGTGACAATATGAATAAAGACTAGTGACTAAGACCTAATAAAGTAAATGCGGAAGTATTTTTACAACAGTTGCTATACATACAGATTATGATAAAAGCAATAATAATAACAGTAAAACAAAAAATCAAATAGTAATGATAAACATGACTAAGACCTAATAAAGTAAATGCTGGCAGTATTTTTACATCAGGTGCTATACATACAGATTATGGTGAAAGCAATAATAATAACAGTAAAAAAAATCAAATAATAATGACAACATGAGAAAGATTCGCAATAGTAATGAAGGTTTGTGCAGACGTACATTAATATTTTGGTGTGTAAAGTAGATGTTTACTAGTATAGCGAGTTTTGGGTAAGGGAGGTTTAAGGAGGGGGAGAGAGAGAAGTAATGAGGTGAAGTGCACTCATGTACAGAGGAAGGCATTACTGCTGCTTAAGTAGATACATCATTACCTGTTTTTTGAAGCTGGTCATGTTTTTAAGTTCTCTAACATAACGAGGGAGGTTATTCCAGAGTCGGGTTCCCGCTACTGTAAAGGACTTGGAGAAGGTGACTGAGCGATGCAGTGGAACGGAGAGGATTTTATTATGATGAGAACGTGTGTTTCTGTCATGTTGTTCCGACATTAGTGTTAGGGACGAGGAGAGATATGAGGGACAGTGTACATTTATAAGGCAGTAGATGAGACAGAGTGTATGGAAATCTCTGCGTTTGCACGCAGCCAGGACAATTTTGCATATGCTGGTGAAATGTGATCAAAAAGTCGAACGTCACAGATATATCGGACGCAGGCATTCGTGACCAGTTCTAGACGTCGGGAATTTTCCTGAGAGAGGCCTTGTAGGATAATATCGCTGTAGTCAATGATTGGGAGTATAAGCGTTTGTACTAATTTCTTTTTCAGATCGAAAGGGAAGAGTTTTTTATATTTTTGTAGGACATGAAGGGATTCTGATGTTTTTTTGCACACTGCAGTTACGTGCTCTGTCCAATTTAGATTTTCATCTATTATTACTTCCAAACTCTTTGCTGAGGGCGAGAAGTTAATAATTGTTCCATTTAGGATAAGAGGTGGTACGGATTCCCGATGTTTTGGGCTAATGAGCTTAGAGTGATCAACAAGTACCGCTTGGGTTTTAGATGGGTTTAGTTTTAGACCTATGTCCTGTGCCTTTTTTGACAGTGCGTCGAGGTCAGTATTGAAATTTTCAATAGCTTTCTTGAGATTGCTTGGTTACGCACTTAGATACAACTGAAGGTCATTATGGATGTGTACTGGATGTATCACTCCCTCCAGAGGAGAAAGAAACAAACTAACAATGGAAACATATGGGATTTGCTACAGCAGCAATGTGATGTTCAATGTTTTTTGGGACTTCAGTTACGAGCCAAGAAATCTACATTTACTCGAATGCTCCACAGTTCGTGCTTAAATGCCTGGCGGAGGGTTCATGGAGCCACATTCAGACTATTTCCCTACGGTTCCACACCCAAACAGCGCGTGGGAAAAAAGAACTCTATTTTTGTACAACCTCTGATTTCTCCTATTTCATCGCAATGGTCGTATCACTGTATGTAACCGGGCGTCAACGAAATATTTCAGCACTGGAAGGATTAAGCTGGCGAGTGAAATTTCGGGAAAAGATCTCGCCACTCCGACAAACTCCTTTGTTTTAGTGATTGCCACGCCAGTTCGCGTAACATATCCTTAACACTGCCACCCATATTTAGCGATTAAAAAAAGTGAGATGCCCTTCTTTGAACTTTTTCGATGTTCTCCGTCAGTCCTGTTTGGTGTGGATCCAATAAGAGAAGCAGTCCTCCAGGAGAAGAAAGACAAGCGGCAGTCTCTTTAGTAGGTATTTTGCATCTTCTAAGTGTTCTGTCAGCAAAACGATTATTTTCGTTCGTTTTCTCCATATTTTCTACGTCATCGTTCCAATTTAAGTTGTAGTGCTGAGTTATTTAGTTGAAGTGTCAGCTCCTAGGTTTTTGTATTTCAGGTATAATGTAACCGAAATTTAGTGGATTTGTTTCAATACTCATGTAGATGACCCCACACGTTTCGTTATTTCGAGTCAACTGTCATTTTCCACATTGTAAGATATCTTGTCTAAATCATTTTGGATTAAATTTTGATCTTTCGATGACACTACTAGATGATTAACGACAGCATCAACTACAAACATTCTAAGAGGGCTGCTCAGATTGTCTCCTAAGTCCTTTATACAGAAGAACAACAGCAGAAAGCCTATAATAGCTGTTTGGAGTATGCGAGGTATCACTGTTGTTTTACTCGATTACTACAAAATGTGACCTACCTGACAGGAAATTACGAATCCACCCACACAACTGAAGCTATACTCTACAGGCACGTAGTTTGATTAGAAACTCTTTATGAGGAACGGTGTCAAAACCATCCTGGAAGTCTAGAGATGCGAAATCAAAGTGGGGACCCTTGTCGATAGCACGTCGTGTGAGTAAAGAGCTAATTGTGTTTCACATGAACGATGTGCTCTTAATTAGCAAATAGGGACTGTAGCGTAGTATCGAGATCTCATGCTGAGGTTGCGGGAGGCTTTCAAGCCGATGAATACCTGAAAGATTTCCTAGGAGTTATTTTTTCTCCACAACATCGTCTCACCTCATTCCACACAGTAGAGGGTAATGCTGTTTCGTTGGGTATTATTAATCCCTTCACCCCGACCCCCCACCACCACCCTGCCCCGCTTCCTCAAGCTCTTGACATGACTCTCACAAGGGGAAGGCCTCAGACAGGGCCAACCGATTCGACTCAAATTTGGCAGGTCGCTTGCGTACAACCTAAACCGAAGCACTCTAAGATATTTTGGCTCAGCACCCCCCCCCCCCCCCCCGCCCCCCGTTTTTGTGAAAATCACCTCTAAAGGTTATGATGAGCAAACGACTCGAAATTGGCAGGATCGATAGATAATTGTAAATAGATCATTTTTCATCATCAGGTATGGGGTCCGCAAACACGTACTTTTCCAGAAATCGAGGAAAGAAACTTTTACAACTGCCGCTTATGTACCAACATAGTAAACGCTTTTCGCTGAGAGCGCCTATAGCGCAACGGCCAATGCAGGTAGGTTCGAATCTCGAGGAAACCGTGCAGTTTTCACTTTTTTTTTAATTGTAGTTTTTCGTATCAGAATACGTAGGGACACGGGGGTTAGTAAGGTACGCAACTCAACATGGAATGATAATAGTAATAAGGTAGGCAACTAATTTCCCAAACGACGTGAATTAGCAAAGAACTTTTAAGTCTTGTCACAAGAAAACAATTTCAAGTAAGAGTGGTGCGAATTCCTCATGAGGGACCAAAGATATCCAACCGCGCGACGATTGTAAAGCGAGGCACGGGACAAAACGCACGCGGCGAGAGTTGCCTGTCCGTCATATACGGGGGTCGGAACTCAAATAGTGGCAACTGTTTATTCACAACTGTTACAAAAGATTTACATGTTTGCACCTGTAACTGTCCTTCGAAGTAGTCTCCAGCGTTGTGTAGAACCCGTTGCCAGCGATGTGGAAGGCGTAGTATACCGTTAGCAAAGACTGTTCTGTTGATGGAGCGAATGGAGCGGTACGGCTGTGATGGTGTTATCCTAACACACTACGATGCCCCACGGCAGACCGTCAGTGCACAGCATTACTGTTCGTTTTTGGAGCATCACCTGCGACCAGCTTTGCGAAAGAAGCGGCGACACTTTCTGCGCAACCCACCCATCATTTTGCACGACAATGAGCGGCCGCATACGGCGCAAGCTGTGACTTCTCTCTTCGGTCGATGGGACTGGGAAGTACTGTACCATCCACTATACTCCCCGGACTTAAATCCCAGTGACTTTGATTTGATTCCGAAGATGAAAGAACTCCTGCGTGGCATTCGCTTCAGAACTATTCTAGAGATTCGATAGGCAGTAGACTCCATTCTCATAATCAAAAGAACAGGCTCTATGAACGGTATACTACGCCTTCCACATCGCTGGCAACGTGTTCTACACAACGCTGATGACTACTTTGAAGGACAGTAACAGGTGCAAACATGTAACTCTTTTGTATCGGTTGTCAATAAATTGTTGCCACTATTTAAGTTCCAACCCTCGTGGTTGTGGACCTCGAAGAGTGAGAGTGTCTAGCACAAACCTTACAGAAGTCAATCGGAAAGAGTTGTTTTCCGTCATTAAGCTGCCGCGAACTTCAAGGATACTTGTAATGATTTTTCATCGTCAATCCGAGGAATAAAACATTTTTTGTGAAAGAATACAGTGATCTTCCGTAAGTAATATAAGAATTGTAATGTATGTAGTTTGTAGTATTTAGCTTTTCTGTTTGTGCCGTAGTAGCTGGTTATTGTTCGTTGTGTCAAATTTTTCAGTTGCATAATCTGAACAATGGAGGATGTACACCCTTCGACCAGAGCTGAAATATAGAGCTGTAAGCCTGTCACAGATGATGGCAAGGACGTGTTGCAAGATAGACGTATTATCAATGTACTACCAGAAACGGGCACTTCTGTTTCTCGGCGTTCCAGACTAATAGGAGCGGTTATAGTCGAGCGATTTTTGGAGCTGACGAGCGAAATGACTGTAATTGATACTGAAGAACTATATCATGAAGGCGAAGCAGAAGGTGATTCAGTGGAAAATATCAGTAGTGAATCGCAAAATGGTCATAACACTTTGGAAATGTCCACGTCGCAGGCAGTTTGTGCTTTATCTATTCCCAATGAGTATTACGAACCGGTTACTTAACGACTGAACTACGTCTCTATACCCCTTGAAGTAAAAGCAAAGGCGGTAGTACTAGTCAGGAAGTATACAAACTTGAACCTACAAACACTACAAAAGAATGGAGCAAAAAGACCCTGAAAAGGAAGAAGGATCTAAAATTGTGTGAAAATAATATCGTTAAAGGAGAGACAAGATACGACAAATACGAGGCGATAAATAAGTGGACATACGGCCGATTTATCTAATCTCGTCGTCGTAACGAGAATGTAACAACGATAATACTCCAGGAGTGGGGTGCAGGTGCAGCGCTTTAGTATACGACCAACAAAAATTTTACGTTTGCTGCGTCATTAACTTGGAAAAGGAATTTCAAATCGGAATATAAAGTTCGTCAACGGCGCTTCACTAAGTACGTCTCCCTGAAGGAGGTATAAAATATAGAAGATATACAGAAAGTGGCGGCTATTTTCAGCACGCAAACGGCGTCATTTATGGCGGGTTTTAATCGTGATTACGTGATCAACACCGATTAAACAGGATGCGAGTATCGTGAGAACATTCGACGTATGTCTCATAAGGGAGAAAAACGAACCCTTGTCGCAATTGGTTGTAAAGAAATGTAACACATTCGTACTCAGCGCAATATGCCATCACAGACTCTGGAAAAGTGTTGCATAAGGTTAACAAAAACGAATGTCACATTTGGTCCGCGCGTTATGGAAGAGGTCAGTCGCCTCAGCGGCTCGTTAAAAATGTTTACATTACTTGCTCCAAATCTGGGAAATTGACAAATGTGATTTACAAAACTTTCTTGAGAATGTTTTAAAACCATACGTTCCTGATAAGAAGTATTGTCTAATACTGGATTCCTGGGGTGGACAAGCTAATTCTCTAATGTATGACACAATGTTTATGGATGACGAGGGGCAACCTACGAGCACGGTAAAAGTAATACCGCCAAATTGCACACATGTGTGCCAACCGTGTGACGTTTACTTCTATCGCCAGTTTGAAAACTTTATTTCGAGGCTTCAGAATTGCAGTGTGCTTCTGGAAACCCAGCGGGAATTTCACAGCCGTAAAGATGCAATAGCTATTCACAGCATAATTCATAACCATCTTTCAGCACCGATTTCTCGGGCAATTGTATCGTATGCGTGGTATGCATCAAAATTAATTCCCGAAAAAGACATATTTTTTAATGTAAACCAAGTTTGTTTACCGCCGACTCCTCGGAAGGAACGGTGCGACTGTCGAAAGATTGCATTCATTAGAAGTTCTTGGTGCCGCGTGCATTATTGTTTAACATGCTTATATGACACGTATTATCCATCTAGTTGTTCGAAGAAAAGTGGGGACACGTAACAATGACTGGAAGAGCTTGTAAAGTGAGCAGGAGTAACATTTTAGTTGTTTAAGATCCCAAGACGTTTGAGAAATTTATTTGCCTCCTTTTTTTCATTCCTTATTGATTTACTTACCTTATTAACCCTCCTATTCCCATCAATTGAGATATGGAAAAATACATACGAGAAGAAAAACATGAGCAAGGTTTCTTCAAGATTCGAACCCAGGTTCTCCATTTCCCAGTCAGCTACCGCGGCCGTTGCGCTGTCGGCGCTATCAGTAAAAAGCGTTTATCATGTGGGTACACCAGCAGCAGTTATAAAAGTTTCTTTCCTCGATTTATGGAAGAGTATGCATTTGTGGACCCCATACCTGATGATGAAAAATGCTGTGTTTACATTTATATATCGGTGCCGCTAATTTTGAGTCGATTGCTCGTCATAATCTGTAGAGAGATTTTCTCAGAAAACGGGAGGGTGCTGAGCTAAAATGTCTTCGTTTTAGGTTGTACACAAGCGACCTGCCAAAGTTGAGCCGAATCGGTTGGCCCTGTCTGAGACTTTCCCCTTGACAGTCAGGTGCGCTTAATGGCTCGGGTGAATATATCTCATTATTAGGTATGCATTTCCCGAGTGGTGGTGAGGTGAATTTTGAAGTGGAAAGTTTCCTAATAACCCACAATTAATACTTATACATCCGAGGTCCCTCCCTCGTCATCCATAGTTTGGAGAAAATGTGTGTCATTGGAAGTTGAAGGGATTGAGAAGGAGTATCATCAAGTTTCACTGCCACAGTTTTGATACTTTTAGGTGACAGTTAACTTTATGACCACCCTTTGTACGCTGAGCGTCCCAAGCGGACGCCAAAGGAGAGGGATGTCAAAAGTAAAAGAACGGAGGAGGCTGCCGCAGACCTCACTGTCTGGGAGTATCGACCGACGCGGCAGCCGGCGACAGGTCGGCGTACGCGCCGCCGTTCTCCACTGTGCCACGGTCGCACCTGGCCGCTGCGGGCGGTGATTTACGCCCCCGGCGGGGGGCAGTCATCAGCGGCGGAGCGCCTGCCGCTGCCCGCCCCCGCACCGCGCGCTAATCGTATCACGCTTACCCGCCCCCGGCCTAACCGTGTTATAAACAAGACAAAGCGCCCGCCAGCGCCGCGCCGAGCCGCGAGGCCGAACCGCCGGGTGGTGCCGCGCTGAAAAATGCGCTCATCAGCACAGAAACGCTCAAATTAAATCCGTATGCGAGGCGAGCAAGCACTGGCGGTGGAGCACTAGTTGAAAGTGATAAGTCTTGTACTAAGGGCTGCCATATGTTTTCCTAATAGTGTCTCGTGTGCAACGGCGAAGCTTGTAGGTCTGCTATTGGAGGGGTAGGAAGCCGTTCTGCTGTCTGTCAGCACTGTGTGGCTGCCTCCCATGCAGGAGTCTCCGGTTGGAACAGCGGTCGTGGAGGCCAGCGTCCGGGCAGCAGGAAGAGAGCCTGCAGCAACTCTGCAGCAACGCGAGCAGGTGTATCAAATTCATTTCACGGTATCATCTTCGTATTTGCGATGGAAACTTATATTAGCCGACGCGCTGCAAGTGCCGTTACGAACCGAGTCCCGGGCAGCGAGAATTTCTGGTAGCGGTAACGGGCGAGTCGAAAGTGGCAATACTAATCTCTGTGCCGGTCTGGGGCGCCTACGCAGACTGGATCTTAAGCTGCGCTGTATCAGACGCCACCTGAAGCTCACGCGTTACCGTTCCCATTTCCGAATGGCGCATAGGAAGAATGATTATCAGAAAACCTCCACATTAACTTAAATTTCTCGTACTTCCTCGTTGTGATGGCTACATGAGAAGTACATCGAAGGAATTAGTGTTTTCCACAACTCTTCTTGGAAACGTACTTTCTCTGCGTTTTGTAAACCTTCTAGCGTCTGCCACTGGAGTTCCTTCAACATCTCCTTGGTGCTCTCGGGCCGACTAAACGAATCCTACACGAAACGCAAGCCTCTTCATCTCCTTTAGTTATACAGCCTAGTAATGAAAACCAAATAGATAAGCAGTACGCGAAAATCAGTGATTTGTAAGCTATTTCATTTGTGGGCGAATTATGAAGTCCATCCAGAAAGTAACAATAAAAAGGCTGTGTAAGAGATAGGGATTTTTTTTCAGAGTTGGCATCCGTGACGCGCAGTGGAGTTCGTAACGATCAAATGAGACCGTCGAGCGCCACATTCAGTTTCGAAATGTCGTCGCAGCAGCATAACACGTCATCCAGTGCATACCCACAGAATGTATGAGGTATGTTCAGTTACTCGGTTCCTCACTTTGCATAACGAATCAGAGGACAGTGTCCATCGCCAGCATGTGGAAACCTATAGATCCGTGCTAATGAATTATTAGAATGTTAACAAGTGGCTTAAGCTGTTTACGCTAGGCTGTACGGACACCCACAAAGAAGAAATAAGTGGGAGACCATCTGTCTCTTCAGAAGAACTTGTGCAGGAAGCTGATGAAAAACTTCAAAATAACCATCGTGTGACTGTTGACTCCCTTAAAGGAAGTTTTCCACATGTTTCACGAAACGTGAGATAATGTTAGAAAGACTTGGGTTTAAGAAGTTGTGTGCATGGTGGGTACCAAACATGTTGACTCCGTAACACCACGAAAATAGTATGACACACAAGCTGCGACATCGTCGCGAAAAAACACAGTGACCCTTATATGTAACAAGTTTCCTTTAACTTACGTCTATGGTCACAATATCTTTGTTTAACAGATTGCCTGTTTCGGTCTTTAATGACCATCATCAGATCTGTTTCATAAAAGCAAAGTCCTAATATACTGCAGCCATAGTGGCATCGTCAAATGTCAAATGCGGAATCGTGTGTCAGCTGCATACGAATTTCTCAGACGTTCTCGGACTGAGGATGAATGCTATCTTAACTCCTTTCGATTGGGCACTAAACGTAGGTATGACTCTAAACTCATGATTAAAAAATAGTGTCTGCAATCCCACCATACCCATTCTCAGTCCTCCAAAAATTCAAAATTCATTTAGAGGAAAATGGTGCCGTCAGTGTTTTGCAGCTGCAAAGAGCTCTTGTAGGTCATCTTCATGGGCAAAGTGACGACCATCAATGCTGCTGCATATTGTGAGACGCTACAGCAGTTGGCAGAAAAAAAATCAAAGACAAAATGAGGGATACCCTGGTTCGTGGTGTGTGACTCTTAAACGATTGCGCAAGTCCCCATACAGCCCAGCTCACTCATGAAATGATCGTGTCTTCCGGACGGGGCACTGTGACTCACTCAGCCCAACACGCCTGAGATCTTCTCCGTGGATTTCCATACACGCACTTCACTGAAGGAATTCTTGGATGGCTTCCCGAACGATGGAGAGTGTAAAAAGTGGCTTCAGGAGGTGGAACGGACGGTATACAGTGAAGGTATACAAAATCAGGTGCCCATACTTGGAAGTGCATTGATCTCAGCAGGGATTATGTGCAGAAGTAATAACATAATTTTGCAAATACCATGTAAGTTTCATTACAATATATTTATTTTTCGATTTTTTTAAATGTTGCATTATTACTTTCTGGATACCACTCCTACATTTCCAAAAGTTTCTTCGTAAGAAACTCAGCCTGGTCTTTGCTGTTGCCACAGATTTTCATGTAATAATTCATTACTATGTCGCTCTGGATGGTAACGCCTATGTATTTACGATAGTCACTGCTACAAGTGCATTGTCGCTAATAGTGTAATCGTACTGTAATGAGCAGGTTTCGTGCCTGTTTATGTGGAATACGCAACGTTTACTGTATTTACGTTCAGGTATAACTGACAGTCTCTGTACCTACAACTACAGGTCTCCCTGAAATTCGCTACAATTGCCGGCCGAAGTGGCCGTGCGGTTAAAGGCGCTGCAGTCTGGAACCGCGAGACCGCTACGGTCGCAGGTTCGAATCCTGCCTCGGGCATGGATGTTTGTGATGTCCTTAGGTTAGTTAGGTTTAACTACTTCTAAGTTCTAGGGGACTAATGACCTCAGCAGTTGAGTCCCATAGTGCTCAGAGCCATTTGAACGCTACAATCTTCTAGCATTACTGTCTTCTCATTGGCAGCCACCTTACCTGCGAACAACCTCGTGGTGGTTCGGACGATATCCGAAGTAAACCGTAATGGTCCAGTCACATTTCCGTTGGATACTCCTGAAATTACCTGTCTGTCGATTTTGTTTCGTTATGAGCTTCATGTTGAGTTGTGTTGGCAAGGAGCTCCTGGGTCTACATCTACATCTACAGCTGCATGGTTACTCTGCAATTCAGC